>NC_056735.1:1391147888-1391150388 GCF_019279795.1 Protopterus annectens | reverse complement strand
TGTGCAGTTAGAACTTGTCTGAATGAAGACTGCTGGAACAGGGCTCAGTTTTAAGCTTTTTAACTGGTTAATTGGGTAAAGTGTTGTTTTGATTGTATCTGCTCTATTTTCTGAAAAAAAAAACAAAAAACAAAAAATTATACTTGTTTCCCGCCTTTCTGAACTAGTATAGTCCAGTTTTCAAGTTATCGTTGAATCCAGGGCTGTGTTACAAGTTTCTGTGTTGCCCATACCTTACTTGGATAGAAGGAAGTTTCTCTGTTCACCTGTAAGAGAGGGGAGCTTTGAGCAGGCTATCTGTCCCTGGAGAAGTGATTTCAGCCCAGAAGTTAGTAGTGTATTGGCCATTTTGGGCTAATTTTGATTGTATCTGCTCTATTTTCTGAAAAAAATAAATACTTGTTTCCCGCCTTTCTGAGCTAGTATAGTCCAGTTTTCAGGTTATTGCTGAATCCAGGGCTGTGTTACAAGTTTCTGTGTTGCCCATACCTTACTTGGATAGAAGGAAGTTTCTCTGTTCACCTGTGAGAGAGGGGAGTTTTGAGCAGCCTATCTGTCCCTGGAGGAGTGGTTTTAGCCCAGAAGTTAGTAGTTTATTGGCCATTTTGGGCTAATTTCTATCTCTTTCACCTCCCTGCTATAAAAACCGCATTTGCGCAGTTTTTGCACTTGTATTCCGCTCAGCAAGAGCCTTCCAGGTATTCTGCAGAGTCTACAGCAGCAGAGAGACAAAAGAATGACTTTGGAATGATTAAGTATCACTTTTCTACTTTTCCTGCTGTCTTAACTAATTCCGCCTAAAGCGCCAGTTTTTTTAGCGAATCTGTGATTTAAAAAGTTTGTTATTGCTATATATTGTACTTATTTGCTGCCTGTACTTGAATTAGGTAATTTTTGTGTTTAAATAATCTGTTTAACTATTGTAGGCTACACACTAAAGTGCAATAGCCTTTTCTGTGCATTTAAAGTGTTGTTTTGATTGTATCTACTCTATTTTCTGAAAATAAATATACTTGTTACCCGCCTTTCTGAACTAGTATAGTCCAGTTTTCAGGTTATTGATGAATCCAGGGCTGAGTTACAAGTTTCTGTGTTGCCCATACCTTACTTGGATAGAAGCAAGTTTCTCTGTTCACCTGTGAGAGAGGGGAGCTTTGAGCAGCCTATCTGTCTCTGGAGGAGTGGTTTCAGCCCAGAAGTTAGTAGTTTATTAGCCATTTTGGGCTAATTTCTATCTCTTTCACTGGCCTGCTATAAAAAACGCATTTGTGCAGTTTTGTGCACCGGGCAGCACCATTTGCTAGAGTTGAACTATTCTCAGCTCCACGAAGTCTACTCTTCAATTTTTCCCTTGGAACTAGACAAACC
This sequence comes from Protopterus annectens, assembly GCF_019279795.1. Taxonomy (NCBI): domain Eukaryota; kingdom Metazoa; phylum Chordata; order Ceratodontiformes; family Protopteridae; genus Protopterus; species Protopterus annectens. The sequence goes on along the minus strand of NC_056735.1, from coordinate 1,391,149,020 downwards.
TTCAACTTTAGCACTCAAACCATTCATTTCACAGTCAAGCACTTGCTTAAAACTCATAGCAAGCACTAATTAACCCTAACACTAGACCCCCCTATACTGTTCAGAAGGACAAGGCTCTCTATTTGTCCCCACCAGCCAATCAGAAAAACAGCTTACTCTACCTATTCAGGCATGTCCAAAGGGCGGTTTCCGGTGTACTCTCCAGTCCAACTGGTGAATCTGGGCATTTTGAGGCAATGTTACAACTGCCTCATGTACACAGACAACCCTCTCCTCCTACCATCAAGCACTAATATATGCGAGAGATGCAATTATACAGCCAAACTGGAGGCAAAGCTCTCTCAACCCAAGACTGGAGCGGACAGTCAAGAGGAGAAGGGTAATACTTGCAACACATCACCAGTCTCACATAGACCTAATAAACCAATATCGGCAAGTAACACACATGAATACATGAAAACATACTCTGAGGCTCTAAATAAAAATCTGCAAATGCAACAGAGACTTCCAAACCAGACATCCAAGCAACCTCCACACCCCATCACCAACCATGAAAGACATACTTCACATAATCAGTGTGCCACGCAATCACAGCCCTTAACGCAAAATAACATACCCAACACACTAGTAATAGGCGACTCTATAGTCAGGCACACTGATGTCCCACTAACTAGGTTGGGCAAGGAGAAGGTTACTGTTAGCTGTCTGTCGGGTGCCAGGATCCATCACATAACACAAGCACTCAGGTCACTCCAGAACAAGTACAAATACAACTCTGTCATTGTCCATGTTGGTGTGAATGACCTGAGACGTACCTCCCTGGACTACATGAAAAGAGACATGGAAGAGCTCTCTGATCATGTAGCCCAGGCTGGTATGACCCTGATTAGCATCCTGCCCTCACCAAGAATGATGCCACAGTATAAAGAAAAAATTATCAATTTCAACAATTGGCTAAGTTTATGGTGTCATTCAAAGGGGATCCAGTATCTGTCTGCCTGGGATGACATGCTCGACAAGCCACGTTGCTTTGCAAGAGATGACTTGCACCTGTCACCCTTAGACTTTCGAATACTGGCCAAGGCTCTTGCCGCCCCCATAGTGCCTTTTTTAGGCAAGGCTCAAAAGACAA
>NC_056735.1:1391137888-1391142888 GCF_019279795.1 Protopterus annectens | reverse complement strand
AAAGGGTGACAGACTTAGGGGACGGAGGCACAAACACAGGGCCAATATTGGCATATTGCTGTGATAAACTGAGAAATTTCCTGGTGTAATAGGTTTGTTGTGACATATCTCTTCTGAGGGATATGAAGTCAGTAACTCACATGGATGTCTCCATATACTGACTGCAATTATCAGAGTATGCTACTGCATTTCTAAAGATAGAAAATGTGTGAGTAACACACCACATCTAAGACTCCAAACTCTGGCCAGTCTGCAGATAGCCCAACAGGTGAGAGTTTCCTCAACCACATAAGACTGTCATGCCAGACTTTAAATCATGTAGAACAACCATACCCACACAAACCCTGTTAAACCAACATTACTTCAAATGTAGAACAGCAATACTTACATTCTATCCCCATGTCTGGAACATCCCCCTCCTGTTTGTTGGCCTGTCTCCACAGTGTATGTTGTAAGAGGTATTTCCAACTACCCCCTGTGATGCTGTTTGTCAAACACCCACACTAAGTCCTGCTCACAGTGAAGGAAAAGGGCCAACACCCACATGAAGTGCTTAGTTATAGGAGTGTGTTTCCATACAATTGGCTATATGAATGATACCACAGCTGTTCCACATGCAATTAGCAAGTGGGGGACTGCAATTCATGCACAGGCCGTCAGCTGATTATGAACATTACTTACAAAACTCAAGTTGCTGCCTATGCAAAACAGATTTAATTTTCCACATCCACCAGAGAGAGGGAGAGAGGGAGAGAGAGAGATAGAGACAAAGTAAAAAAGGAAGGGAGTAAGAGCCAAGCATGTTTGTGTATGATCCATGGGTGGAGAGTGGTATCTGGGTATTATAATGGTTGCCTATATTGTTTACTAATCCATACTGTCACATAATAATTGCACATGGTTGTACACATTTATTGCTGAGGATTGTCTATAACAACCTCTACAGTGTTTGAAAATGGTTGGCCTTGTAATGTGGACAATGAGACATATAGGTCCTGAATATAATGATGTAGCAAAACCCACACTGCAATGGATCCTGCCATTAGACAATCACCCCAACACCCACACAGGATACTGATGACACACACACACTTACCAGCACTGAGTTTCATACCTCTACCTGACTATGTATTGCTATTACAGTGTTACGCAGTTATTGCATGCACCACGGAGCTTATATGTTGGAGAGCTGTTCAAAGGTATCTTTGAAGATGAGTGACATCAGCAACAGTGATAAAGGAGGGGTAAGGGAAGTGTAGTAAGTGTGAATGTCCACAAAAGCAGGTGTCAATGAAGACACCCACACTCTCTCAGGGAAATACACACATTATTACAGTTGGCAGGATCAGGATTAAAACTCCTACCTAACTAGTTTGCAACACTACAGTATTACCCAGTTATCTTAAGTGACACAGAGTTTATATGGCTGATACATGACCAAAGGATTATTTCAAGGTGAATGACATCAGCAGGTGTGCTAAAGTAGGGCAATGGGAGGTGTAGTGAGTGTGAATGGCTTCTAAATCATTAATCTCCTCACACACACACACACACACACACACACACACACACACACACACACACACACACACACACACACACACACACACACAGATGTTTGCCAGTACTGAGATGCATAGGTTCATTGCTTCAGAGGTGTGTAATAGGTGAACGGGCCTGAAGGCTGTACAAGGCTAGGCAAACGAAATACCTTGGCATCAGGCCACATGACAATAGTCTCCAGTGTAGATCAGGGGTGTATTCCCTAGAGTGGTCTCCACAGGTGGGTATTGTATTCACCATCCACTCATCTGGGTTATTATTGTAGGTGGCCAGTGATGTGCACTGCTTCCTATGTATATGATCTATATTCCATAACATGGACAATGTCTGGGTTGTCCACATGTCCCGCACGCATGTTCTTTGATGTGTGGAAGTGTACTTGAGGTCTCTGGGGCATGCTGTGTTTTTCAGATTGTTATCTTCTGATGCAGTATTCCTGACCTCATTTAATGAGACCTGGCTATGGAACTGAGGTTGTGCTTGCACCTACATTGACAGCATGATACAGGTATTCAGTGGAGTTAGTGGCATCTGTCCATACAGGGCATGTGTATAAGGCATGGTATTTCCTTTGTGGGTTACATTTACAGACTCTATAGTTGTTGCAGGCATCCAGTGGGGAACATAGCAAAAGGGCCACTGTAAGCATTTATTTGCCTACTGCAGGGATGGAACAGGGTGCCATGTCCTTTTACTTGCTGGATAACACACACTCAGTCAGGAGATGTAACATGTCACAGTACTTTCTGATGTCAGTGGCACTGTTGTGGTCAACAGGCATGTAGTCAACTGCAATTACACTGTTGTTACTATCTGTGAGGCAATATGAAGGGAACTACCAATATATAGTTGTTGTTGCCTAGCCAAGTGTGTTTGTGTATGAGACATGGGTGGAGAGTGTTCTCTGAGTAATAGAAGGGTTGCCTATATTGTTCACCAATCCATAATGTCACATGTAGGGCTATGGATTGTCTAAAACAGACTCTCTGGGTGTTTTACATCTGTTGTCCTTGTAAGTTGGACATTGTGACATATACTAGGTCCTCAACATAATAATTTAGCAAAACTCACCTCACAATGCATCTTGTTATTACACAATCACAGCAACCTCCAAACAGGACACTGATTTCAGATGCACACACAGACACACACACACACACACACACACACACACACACACACACACACACACACACACACACACACACACACACACACACACATTTGCCAGTACTGAGATGCATAAGTTCATTGCTTCACAGGTGTGTAATAGGTGAATGTGCCTGAAGGCTGTACAAGGCTAGGCATATGAAATACCTTGGCATCAGGCCACATGACAATAGTCTCCAGTGTGGATCAGGGGTGTATTCCCTAGAGTGGTCTCCACAGGTGGTATTGTATTCACCATCCACTCATCTGGGTTATTATTGTGGGTGGCCAGTGATGTGCACTGCTTCCCATGTATGTGATCTATATTCCATAACATGAACAATGTCTGGGTTGTCCACATGTCCCGCACGCATGTTCTTTGATGTGTGGAAGTGTACTTGAGGTCTCTGGGGCATGTTGTGTGGACATATTGTTATCTTCTGATGCAGCTTTCCTGACCTCATTTAGTGAGACCTGGCTATGGAACTGAGATCATGCTTGCACCTATTTTTATAGCATGATACAGGTATTCAGTGGAGTTAGTGGCATCTGTCCATACAGGGCATGTGTATAAGGCATGGTATTTCCTTTGTGGGTTACATTTGCAGACTCTATAGTTGTTGCAGGCATCCAGTGGGGAACATAGCAAAAGGGCCACTGTAAGCATTTATTTGCCTACTGCAGGGATGGAACAGGGTGCCATGTCCTTTTACTTGCTGGATAACACACACTTAGGAGATGTAACACACCACAGTACTTTCTGATGTCAGTGGCACTGTTGTGGTCAACAGGCATGTAGTCCACTGCAATCACACTGTGGTTACTATCTGTGAGGCAATATGCAGGGAATTACCAATATAGTGGTTGTTGCCTAGCCAAGTGTGTTTGTGTATGAGACATGGGTGGAGAGTGTTCTCTGAGTAATAGAAGGATTGCCTATATTGTTCACCAATCCATAATGTCACACGTAGGGCTATGGATTGTCTACACCAGCCTCTCTGGTGTTTGATATCTGTTGTCTTTGTAAGCTGGACATTGTGACATATACTAGGTCCTCAACATAATAATTCAGCAAAACGCACCTCACAATGCATCTTGTTATTTCACAATCACAGCAACCTCCAAACAGGACACTGTTGACACACACACACACACACACACACACACACACACACACACACACACACACACACACACACACACACACACACACACACACACACACACACACTTCCCAGTACTGAGATTCAAACTCCTACCAAGCTATGTATTGCTACTATAGTATACTCCATTTATCGCATGTGCCATGGAGCTTATAGGATGGATGTTGTTCCAAGGTACTGCTAAGGTATGGAACATCACCAGCCCATGTAAATACTGGCATTGGGTGATTTAGCGGGTGAGAAATCCCAAAAATAATTTTACCCTAAACACACATTTACATTTGCTAGGGGTGAGGTTCAAATCTCTATCTAACAATTTTTATGAGCCATTATGTTCTGCATTTACCACATGCACCACTGACCTGACATGGTTTAGGGTTGACAACAGGTACTTCTAAGGTGGATGATATCTGCAGGGCTACTAAAGTCAGGCTCTGAGATGTGTACTGGGTCTAAACGGGGCCAAAATCTTTGAGTTACAGAAGTAAACACTTGCCACAGATGAGATTCAAACCATACCTGTGTAGTTACTTCTACTACATTGTTCCACATTTATGGCACCCACCCATGGAGCTTACCTTTTGGACAGCTCTCCACAAGTATCTTTGAAGGTGACTAACATCAGCAGCAGTGCTAAAGGAGGGGTAAGGGGAGACTAGTAACTGTGAATATCGATAGTATTAGGCATTATCAAGGACACACACACACATACAAACACACACACTCACACACACACACACACACACACACACACACACACACACACACACACACACACACACACACACTTGTCATGTCTGGGATTAGAACGCCTACCTAACTAGTATGTTACACTACAGCATTACACAGTTATCGCACATGTGATGGTGCTTATAGGGGTGGCTCTTGTCCAAAGGGGGTATTTCAAAGTGACTGACATCAGCAGGCTTGCTAAAGTAGGGCAATGGGAGGTGTAGTGACTGTGAATGGCCTCAAAATCATTAATCTCTACACACACACACACACACACACACACACACACACACACACACACACACACACACACACACACACACACATGCACACGCACATACGTACACATGCACGCATGCACGCACACAGAGTTTCACAGTTGCCATGTCTGCA
>NC_056735.1:1391042888-1391135388 GCF_019279795.1 Protopterus annectens | reverse complement strand
CACACACACACACACACACACACACACACACACAGTTTCTTTGTCTGGGATTAGAACTCCTACCTAACTAGTATGTTACACTATAGCATTACACAGTTATCGCACATGCAACGGTGCTTATAGGGGTGGCCCTTGTCCAAAGGGGTATTTCAAGGCGACTGACATCAGCAGGCTTGCTAAAATATGGCAATGAGAGGTGTAGTGACTGTGAATGGCCTCAAAATTATTAATCTCTACACACACACACACACACACACACACACACACACACACACACACACACACACACACACACACACACACACACACACACACACACACACACACACACACACACACACACACACACACACACACACGCACACACACACACACACACACACACACACACACACACACACACACACACACACACACACACACACACACATACACACACACATACACACACAGTTTCTTTGTCTGGGATTAGAACTCCTACCTAACTAGTATGTTACACTATAGCATTACACAGTTATCGCACATGCAACGGTGCTTATAGGGGTGGCCCTTGTCCAAAGGGGTATTTCAAGGTGACTGACATCAGCAGGCTTGCTAACGTATGGCAATGAGAGGTGTAGTGACTGTGAATGATCTCAAAATCATTAATCTCTATACACACAAATACACACACACACACACACACACACACACACACACACACACACACACACACACACACACACATAAGCAGTTTCACAGTTGCCATATCTGGGATTAGAACTCCTACTTAACTAGTATGGTACACTATAGCATTATGCAGTTATCGTATGTTCCATGGAGCTTACAAGGCTAGCCCTTGTCCAAAGGGGTATTTTAAGGTGATTGACATCAGCAGGCTTGCTTAAGTAGGGCAATGGGAGGTGTAGTGACTGTGAATGGTCTCACAATCTTTAATTTCCACACACACACACACACACACACACACACACACACACACACACACACACACACACACACACACACACACACACACACACAGAGTTTCACAGGTGCCATGTTTGGGATTAAAACTCCTACCTCACTAGTATGTTTTATTATAGCATTAGACAGTTATTGCAAGTGCCAAGGAGCTTATGGGGCTGAGAATTGGCCAGAGGGTTATTTCAAGGTGACTGACATCAGCATGAGTGCTAGCATGGGTAATGAGTAGTGCAGTGTGTGTGAATGGGCCATAAACCATTCCTCTGGAAACACACACACACAACTCTCAGTCACACACAACCTTACATTTGACATGGCTGGGTATACAAATGCTAGATGAATACTGATTTGTACTATCATGTTACACAGTTATCACAAGCACCGCAGACACTATAGGGCTGAGGGCTACCAAAAGCAAATGTCTACAGTGATTGACATTGGCACATCATGTGATATTGGCTAATTAGATGTGTGGTGGGTGGGACAGGCCTCATGATGGCAATCTCTTTGTCACTGTCTGTCTCTCTCTTCCCCACATCTGTGTGTGTGCATGTTTGACCTATTATAATGTGTTGGCCTTGGATATGTGTGAGTATTCCTATCCAATGTGTGTGCAAAGCATGAATGGTGTGCAGTGTGGTGTGTGGGCACAGACATCTGCGACTGACAGATATGTATAGTCCACTGTTGTTGTCAGACATGGGCTTCATTTCTCTAAGTGTAGGAGCATGCCCAGTATGACCTTCTGTATTGAGTGTGTGAATCCATTCCAGGTAGGTTGTACTCCAGTGCAGGATTTTGTGTTCTACACCTACAGCTAGCAACCTGTTTATGCAGGACATCTGTAGATAGTTGACAATATGGAGTCACAATGGGCGAAAGATAGTGGGATACTGTAACTATTGTGTCTGTGCTGCTTGTGTTACATGGTTGGCGTTAGCGGAGATATTCAGACATATGTACTGTTTTACACTGTGATGTATTATGTCATCAACTACTGACAGATATACTTATTTGCTCACAGTTATTTCCTGGGAAATACAAGATGAATGAAGCAGTGTCTAGTATTGTGGTCTGCAGCCTACATATTCTTGCACACTCATGCCATTATGGAGGGGTAGCTTCAGACACTTGCTGATGGGTCTGTGTAAATGGTCCAGCATCTTGATACTGTGGTGGCTCAGGATCCCCTACTTGTACATCTATCGACATAACAGAATGGCCATATCCTGCTGTGGCCATACCTCTCAGTTGCACAGATTCACCCAGGTTACCCAGAGGCAGGGCTCATACATCTGGTCAGTTCCCCTTCACATTGTGGTTTACAAGCAGGTTTGTAGCCACACATTACTGGGTTTGCAGGCAGGGGTAGTATGGGCACACATCAGAGTTTCATCCTTCACATACTCCCTGGTGTCCATGCTTCTACACCCCCCACTCTGTTATTCTATCCTCTTCTTAACATTATGCAAGCGATATCTGAGAAGTATCCCTATAGTTGTCCCTTCATCCCAGCGGTATTTAGGGGTTGGTCTACAGTTCATGCAGTAGGACATGGTGGGCATGCTACTGGGATTTGTCGACATAGCCTTGCATTGGACTGTGTTATGTTGTTAGTTGGGATTCCATGAGATAACATACACTGGCAGTACAGGTGAGGCACAGACCTTTGACAGAGGACTGTGGGGCATTTGGTATTATGTAGGTCATCTGCAGCAGGCCAGTGCATTCTGTCACTCCTACAGTCCCAGGCTGTGAGCCACTGGATTTCCCTGGGGTGACAGGGCAAGTGTGCAAGCTGTTAATGGCAATAGTTCCTGTCCATATCAATCCATTGTTCTGGATGCAGGCAGGATGCTGCTTACAGCTAGGGACACACCTGCATGGGACACCTGTTCAGCATGCTGCATTCTGTGGGTATTTCCATCCAGACATGGGGGTCATACTGTACTCATTCCTAACAGCAGGGATATGACCTGTGATAAACCTGTGGCAGATGGTGGGGTGAGCTGAGTGCATGTGTGATATGGAAGTGTCTTGTAGCTTACTCACAGATATACCTGGGACATTCCCCTTATGCTGCCTTGTGCGGGGACATAGGCAGTCTCTCATTACTTCATAACTGTGGCTTTTGTGGTCTGCCAGTGACTGGCCAGACTACATCAGTATTCCATACTACACAGACTACTAATGTGCTGCTAACCTGTATGTACAATTCCAAAGTTGTGTGCAAGTGACAGTTACATTTTATTCACTCTGTATAGGGTACTTCCACCTGTGTACTTTGTGTATGTCTGGGCCCACATTCATGGCATATCCATCTTTCAGATGGTGACAGATATTGACATCTGAACAGTGAGTATGGATGACTGCTGAATTGTGGGATGCATTGTGGTTGGCACTGCAGTTGTCAGAACATAGCCCTGTCATTGACAGTACTGGCCATAGGCCACTGAGACACAACCCTCCATGCCTACATGTGGACCACTTCCACACACTATACAACACACAACAACCTAACACACAGACCCATGCATATTGTACACATGCCACAATCTATCCTGTAAATTGGGCCAGCTCAGGTAATCTGTGCTCTGTTGTTATTAAACCCACATGTATACATTACTGTATTTCTACATAGGATTGTGGGGGCACACCTGACAACTGTAAACATTCACTATGACTGTACTATTTCAGGTACTCTGTTGGCTTCCATTTCGTTTTGTATTCTGACCTATCATGCAGACTGGAGGTATATCAGTAGAGTACAGATCTTAGGTTTTATTGGCCTACATTTCAGTTTCAGACTTCTTACCCTTCAGAACTAACATACAATTGACTGACCTGTTGTAGTCTGAATGTGTAGGTCTTGAGGGGGGCTGTTCTCCATTGCCATAAATTGGAGGCCTTAGCACAACCTTTATGGTCATCTACACCTGTCCTGCTGGCTGAGGCTGTTGTTGGGTATGTGAGCCTCACTGACTTGCATGTGTGTGTCCTATGGACACACATTTGGGCCACCACATGTACTGCGGTGGGATATGTCACCTTGTCTAGTACTGCCTACTTTGTTGACACCAGTATTTGTTATGGATTTCATGCTGCCCATATAGGTGTCCACTATCTGCTGCCATCCCATTCAGCCACCCGATTCCCTTGCATGCTCACATCCATACCATAGCTACAACTAGCATAACATACTACTACATTCAGCAATTGATAGGAAGAGTGACTTACCTTGTGGCTGTGCCAGTATTGAGGATGGTGCTGGAGGGCTATGTGGGATGCACACAGTACACTCCCTATACATGGTAAAGCACAGGTAGTGTCATGTTTAGCATCCCTTTTACTATATGTGCGAGTCAGAGAAAGGTGTTATTCTCTGGGTTCCTACCGTGTCAGTGTATGTGCTATGCGTTTCTTCTTTGCCAAAGCCTGGGCATACTAGGCACACCTCCTTCTGCCTACATGAGCAAGCTCAGGTTGTTCCTCCTCCGAGTCACTCTGTGCTGGCCTTGGCAATGGTGGGGGGCTGTGTGGCCCTGCCCCGTGCTGTTCCTGCTGCAGCTGTTTCCACAGGATCATATTGTGTAGCATGGCACATACAATGAAAATTGTGTATATGTAGCCGGTGAGTACGGCAAGGCTCCATCGGATATGTCCAAGTACTGGAACCATGACTTGAGCATCCAAAACACATGCTCTATTATGATTCTGGTTTGTGCGTGTGCCTCATTATGGAGTTCTTGTTCGGGTGTGTGTGCATTTCTGATGGCTGTCATCAGCCACGGCTCCAGTGCCTAACCAGCATCCCTCACTAGGCGGCCATATGGGATATCTCCAATGGCAAATCTCTGGTACAGCTGTGTCATACGCCAGATGTGGGAGTTGTGATAGCTTCCAGGGCTGCCAGCACACACACATTCATGATAATGCCCTGGGCACCACACTTGACCTGGCAGTTTATGGAGGTAGAAGCCCTTGCGGTTTATGTAGAACCTACCCTGCTCACCCGGTGGTGCTTTGATGTGTATGTGTGTGCAGTCTATAGCACCCACTACCTCAGGTATTCTGCTATTTGGTGAAAGAAATGCATATTGCTGGTCAACACCTCAAGGGTATTGAGGAAATATATGTGCTCACTGGCATGTGCTGACATGGCATCCAGGAACTGCTGGAGTACCCTGGATGCTGATGCCTGTGAGATCCTCATGATATCCCCAGTTGGCCTTTGGAAGGTACCTGTGGCTAGTATTCTTAAGCCTACACATACCTTGGTATCCACTGGGATGGGTTCCCCTCTGTTGGGTCTGTGTGTGAGGCGTGGCTGGCACAGCTCAACAATTTGCTGTAGGAGGTCCCTGTCCACCCTATAGCACTCCATTATCTCCAGCTCATGTAGCCCCTGGTAGGTTACCCTGGGTCTGCATGCTCTTCTCCTTCTCTTCACTGTGGGTTAGTCGCAGCATTCTCATCCTCACTACCCTCAGCCTCTTCCACATAGTGATGTATGAGAGCGACAGCAGCCCCTATCATTTTGTTAGTTTGTCAGATAAAATTGCCCTGTCTGTGTACATCGGTGGTGTAGAATTGTGGGAAAAACCAGAGTGAAAGGTGTTTGCATAATTTATAGTAGTGTGCTGGGCTGGGCTGGTGCCTCTGTAATTGGTTGATTCTGATACATTTCACCTGCCAACTATGCTAGTTCTCCTTGATTGCCTTCCTACTGCTATTTTCCTTTCCCATTGCCTTCCTGTTTAAGCTCCGAGGCGCTCGTGCATACTCAGTGCTCAAATTTGAACAGAGCTGCTATTTCCTGTGGGTTTTTTTTTTTTTTTTTGTTTAAAACCCGGTGCTTGGCATCCACACCCTTTTAGGCAATGTAAACACTGCTAGGCAGTCTCAAAAAACACCTCCCTTCCTTAGCTGTGCTTAGCTAAGGGCAAACACGGGGCACAGAGCTCCAATAAGCTTACAGCATTCATGGCACTCCCCCTTATGAGGTCATCTACCTCTTATGCTTATACCATGGTGTTGCTGCACCTACACGGTTGGGTGCAAGCTAACACTGAGGGGAAATCTGTGATTTAGTATCAATCCCCTCATTTGCATACAACTGACTGCTAATGCGTGGTTAGAAAACTGACACTCAGCCTTCCCCCTTAGCAACCACTATTCCATGGTATTGTTGTCTTATGCATGCCATTGACTATTATGGCAGACTGCTGATTTTGGTTTAAAAACTTATTTCCGACTTTTTGCATTATTTCCGGGCCGATCCTGTTTGCTCACCGCTGCCCTACACTTAAACGGCCAAAATCGGCCAAAAAAAAAATAAAAGTTATTTTTTTATAATTTTGCAACTGTTATCCCTTGCCAGTGGACATATATTTGGCCATTGGCATGCCTACTGCATTGAATACATGCTTTCTTTGGAGCTGTCATGTCTCCATTTTATAATTTGCAGAAATGTATTCACTTAGTAGCCGAATACATTTCTGCAGGTTACACTATTCTTGCACAGACACCTGCCTGCTTCCTAGATGGCTAATTCACCTCATTTGCATGGTTTTCACCTGCAAATGGGGTCATTAGCATACAGGAGCTGTGTCTGTGCAGGAATAGTGTAGGAGCATTCGTGCTCATCTTGGGAGCTCTTTCCTGGACCGCTCGTCGGCCATATTGCGTGCAGCAGCTCTTGCACTATTCCTGCACACCGTGCAGAGCTTGCTGAATCACAGGAATTGTTTTCTTACCTTGTTTTTCCTGATACTGTTGACTTGCATTACACACACAGTTACTATCAGATGCTCACCTGTTGCCAGAATACAAAAACACCAGCACTGTATGTGTTTTTGACATGGCATGCAACAATGAATCCTAACTCCCCGGTAACTTCTAGCAGGGTCATGGGACAGGGAGCAAAGATCTATGGTACTCCCCAGGAAGCCTCATCCTGTTTTCTCAGACTGACAGCAGCAATTCTGAAGTAACATGTAATGGTTGCTAAGCAAGGTCTGGTTAAAGTAATATAATTCAGACACCAAGAACACATAGGTTCATAGGTTGGTACTAGGCTATCAGCCCTATGGCCTATACAAGACTAGCCATAACAATTCCCTGGCTATTTCTTCCCACACTATTTACTTCCCTGGACCCCTGTCTAACAGGGTGACTGACGTGATCCCCAGGGTGAATTTCCTTTCTCCCATCCAGTCATCAAGGTTCCTTTTGAAGAGGGCACACACACACACACACACACACACACACACACACACACACACACACACACACACACACACACACACACACACACACACACTGGATACCATGCATATCAACAAAACTTTAAATTTTATATACAAGACACAAATGCTTTTATTTTCACAAATGCACAAAACACAGTCCTGAAACATTGCCTAACTGTGGCATTCAAGTACCTTCTGACCCTCAACCTGTCAGCTTGAACTTCCATGATCAAGGACAGGTGGAAAAGGACAGTAACATCCAAATAGTCCAGGATTTCCTTCAAATTCCATCTGTACCTTTGCCTGATATCCAACCCTGTAGGAAAAACTATACAAATCAAGAAGTGTCCCACCTTCTATTAAGAAGAGCTATCCAGTAGGTTCCACCACAAAAAAAGGATTAGGATATTATTTCAGGTTCTTTGCGGTGCCCAAAACAGGCAAATTACCTCAGGCTACTTTTAGACTTACATGTTTACACATGGTATATGTGGACTACATGCCTTTATTCCTAAACACATTTTTTAAATGGTCAAGGTACAGTGGATCCTGTGGGTTGGCATAATGGTTAAAGTGCTTACTGTACATACACAGAGTACATGGATTGATTCTCACCTTTGAGGGAAGTTGGCTAGGCTTAAAATTTTCCACAACAGCAACTAACCTAGCACTTACCTATGAATAAAGATCAGAAGGAGTCTGAATGTGCTGTTTAGACATTCAAGAATCATATTTCTACATCATGACTGAATTATTAAAGAGTTAGCCAGCTCTGTGGAGCACTGGGATAATGTATTGACTCCATCCCAGATGATCTGACTCTGATTAGCAAATCCAGGTGCACAGATGACCCGACTCTGATTTGTCAATCATGGTGAACAGATGACCTGACTCTGACTAGTGAATCTGGGTGCACATATGACCTGGCTCTGATTAGTGAATCAGGGTACACAGATGACCTTACTCTGAATAGTGAATCTGGGTGCACAGATGATCTGGCTCTGATTAGTGAATCAGGGTGCACAGATGGTCAGACTCTGATTAGTGAATCAGGGTGCACAGATGACTTGACTCTGATTAGTGAATCTGAGTGCACAGATGACCTGACTCTGATTAATGAATCAGGGTGCTGAAGTTCTCAATGCCAGAAGCCAGAATAACTATGACTGTGACTGACCTAAGATGAGTATGTTGGGGGGGGGGGGGCTGTAGAACTGGCATACAGTCTAATTTGACTGGGCATCATTGATATCCACTCTCAGCATCATTGTCTTTGAGATAAAAGTGGTCTTTCTGATACTATCAGCACTTAGGACTCCCTTCATCAGGACAAAACTGCCATCCACCATGAGTGGCTCGTGATACTAGCTGCTAGGCAACAATCTCTCACTTTCATTGAAGTGCTTTAATTAAATCTATGTCACTTTTCTTCTTTTTTTCTTTAAAATATTTAATACAACATGTACAGTTCACATAGGGGCAATTGAGGTTTTAATAATACACCAAAAATCAAATGTGCACCACCTCTTGCATATGAATTGAATACATGTGGTGCCACTGGGTTATCCCTGTTTTTATTTTTTTACATCCCACAAAAGTTTCATAAGTCTTACTTTCATCTTTCATTTTTTTCTGTTCTACGTATTATTTTGTATTGGTACAATTGCATCCTCTGATATAAATATCCTAAATAACTCACAAGTAGAGCTATCATACAATATAAGGTCACGTATGGTTTACTATCAAATGGGTGGTCAGACTTTGTTCAGTTCACGGCAGTCTGAAATGCCCCATTCGATAGTATCGAATGAACAAACTTAGAAATGAAGAAATGCACAACAGCGAATGCAGGGTTGTCCAACCTTTTGGCTTGCCGGGGCCGCATTGAGTGAACAGAAATTGTTTTGGGGCCGCATATAAAATATATCATATAGTTAACTCTTTCGCTGCTGCGGGAGACCAAAGTCTACCTCTTGGCTGTACTGTAGGTGCATTTGAACAATGAATAAATGTAATAAATGCCTAATATTTGCCTTAAATTCTAATTCTCATTCTAATTCTAATTCTCTAATCTAACAGTTAACTCTAACATGTTAATATATATATTTTTTTACAAATAAACATATATTCACTACAGCACTAGCATTACTCACTGGGGAAACCGCTCCAGCAGACAGCTACGTAAAATGTCAACATTAGCAGTCCTACAACACTATAATCCACAAAAATAAGCCAACAAATTTGCAATAAAGTAAAGAATTCACATTACTGACTTAAAACAATGCTGAGTAAACTACAAGAGGGTCTCACCCAAACAAATAACTGGTGCCAGAAACATGGCTTCAAGCTAAATGCCAAAAAAATGCATCATCATCCCCTTTGAGGAGAATGATGTCCCCACAAATTATCACATTAATAATAATGTTGTAAGCACACCATCAGTCGTTAGGTGCTTGGGCACCCAGGTTGATAGAAACTTGACATTTGACCACCACGTTGTCTCCATTGTACGGAAGGCTTTTTACATGGCCCACTTCATTAGTAAGGGTATCTCATCCAGAGACAAGGAGGTCATAACATCCCTGTATTCTTCCTTTACAAGAGCCATTATTGAGTGCAATACCCCTTTTGGCATGTGCCTCAACAAAACACCCTGACAAAAGACTACAACCATTTCTGACAAAAAAGGTCCAAGGACTAAGTTCACTTAGTTATCCAAACAGACTAAAAAGCTTCTTGCTTTCCTCTATCTCTCACTGGCCCCTATAAATTTCATCACTGGCTTCCTTTCCAGGCTAAGAAAGATCCTGCCTTAAGAGACTTCCTCTACCTCAGAAATACTGGTTATATTTAAAATGCTCACTACAAAGACCACAGCCTTCACTGCAACATAAACAAGCCACTTTGTATGGACAGGTTCTTGACACAAAAACCTTCAACGTCTGTAAAATGCACCTCTCATTATCAAACAATGTTGTTCAGCAACACGACAACTGGATGGCTGGATGGACAGCCATACATGTACTCCTTGAGTAAGTAGCATAGCCTTCATCAAACTGGATGGAAAATCCACATACTAACCTTTCCTAGCTGGATGGCTAAGATCTAATATTGGTTATTAAAGTCTACTTGCCCAAGAAGAGAGGCCTATTTAACCAAGAATTCCATTTGCAAAAATATATTCAGTATACATATTAAATCTCTGTTACACACACACACACACACACACACACACACACACACACACACACACACACACACACACACACACACACACACACACACACACTCACCCACACAAGGAGCCCCTACTTGTAAAATAGGCAACCTAAGTAATCACATAACACACTCACTGAATGAAATTGTCTGGAAGTCAAAATAACTGAAAAAAATCATAATAGAGATGGATTCATCTATGCAATTTCTCACCACCAAAAGGACCATCAATAAATCAAAAACACTGCAGCAAAAAAAAAGTAAATCAGTAAATCAATCCAACTCTCTAGAGATCTGGTACTACATACTGGAGTAAACATATAACTCCCACGAAAGCCATTTGACATTCACATTCAGGCATTTTAATTGCAGAAGTTATTCATACCGACAGCTTAAGTTTGTGCACGCTGAAATGCTGACCTTAAAAAAAAAAAAAAAAAAAAAAAAAAAGCTCAAAGCGTTTAAGATTTATTTTTTTATTATTTTTTATTTATTTTATTTGGATTTTATTTAAAAAACTTAACATTTGATTACACTCCCAGAATCACACCAAAAACAGAACTGTGTTATACAGACTGCTATGGGAAAGAAATCAGTTACAGTCAAATTCATGGGCTTACGTCCACTGCATCAAATGAAAATTAATTATTAAGATTCAAAATTATTTGTATTTTAATAAGAAAGTTAGGCACAGGTTACATGGCAGTTTTTATTTACAATAGAGCATATATTAAAAAATAAGCAGATATTAAAATAGGGAGAGATATTAAAGGAAAAAAGGCTCAAAATTGTATCTTGTCTTCTAATTTAGTAATACACCCTTCTCAAAGGTAGATTTGACCTGGAAATTATACTCTCCTTAAAGGAGGAACAAAAGAAAAAAAAAAAAAGGGAAAAGACACAGAAAAAAAATGTATGCATCACAGACATCAATTAAAATAACTGTAGCTGTATCATATCATATATATGTTTCGTATCCCATCATTCAACTCATTATATTTATAACAAAGAAAACCATGCCTTGAAATGACAAATGCATTAAAAATAATAAATAAAACACATTGCATCCACATGCTGCAACTTCCTACCTGCAAACAACCACAGTGCTTTCACTGAACATAGGGCTGCTTATTTTCCCAGAACGACAGCTCTCCCTAATTAAGTCTAATGGTGTACAATCTACCAGGATCTGGACTACCTGAAATAAATTAAATTATGGCCTGCAAATTGCAAGTTCACTTTTTTTAATTAAACTATAGTTCTAAGCCTACTTACTGTATTTTTTTCAGTAACATCCCAATATCCATGTCCAGGTCACTTTACAAGACATTGGCAGTGGTAGACTTGGCATCCTTCAGAACCCCACAGGCCCACACTCATACTGCTAGCATTGTCCATTAAATGTAAATATCCATCCACTGTAAATGGCAAGAAGCTATGTCTTAAAAAATCTACTTTTGGCATGCCTAGTACCCAAGTATCAGGTTTTGAAACAAAGAAACATATTCTCCACAGCCCGTAAGTCTCTGTCTTTAATAATCATCTACCGTTGCAGCACTCCCAACACATAAGCACACACATACACACTAAAACCCCCAACATTTAAAAAATGACATTGTGCCCACCTGATTTGCCAGTATTGATGATCCATCAAAGCTATGTTTACTGTTGTCCAATCTACCACAGCTTAGAACCCACCAATGACAAAACAGTACTGGGTGCTTTTTTGTTTGTCAGAAAAAACATTACAACTTTATATCCTACTGTTCCCACATAGTCAATCCACTACTGACCCATTAAGTCTAGGCTGCTGTCTCATTCTTGCATCCTGGAACTGCATACCTTGGATGACTACTTTTATTTCCTAAGCAAAAGACATAAATTGGAAGATGAGACAAAAATCCAGATATTCTTTGAAAATCCATACAGTTGAGAGGTATGATTTCATATTCAATACAACACTCTCCCTGTCAGGAAAGCTGCAATTTAATGAAAGTTTACTTTTAATGAACGATATATTTGTGAGCTAACTTGTTTGTGTTCAGTAGGGAGACTGATCGTCGGTAGCCTCTTTGTGCATGTGTCTCTCTCTCTCTCTGTCATATACACACACACACACACACACACACACACACACACACACACACACACACACACACATACTCACACTCTTCTACTTTCACAGACACAGACATTCTGCTTTCATGCATGCACTCACTTACTCCATACTTACCTATTAACACAGGTAAGTGCTGTCTCTCTCAAAGGCAACGGCAGCAAATCCATACATGAGTCCCTCTTCAGCAAGAACACACACACACTGATTCTTCGGTGCAAAATAATGACGTAAACACACTGACCCTTCTTTGGCGCAAAAAAATAAAAACTAGAAGGGTGCTTTGGCGCATGTGCACACCAACATTAAGTTACAGGTCAGGAGAGCAAAAAATACAAAACAAAAAGTGTTTTGGGGCATGTGTACATCGATGTTACAGTTAGAGGTCGAGCGCCGCATGGAAGAGCTCTGAGGGCCACATGCGGTCCACGGGTCGCAGGTTGGACATGTCTGCACTACAGCATTCGCTGCTGTGACTTTCTACATTTTAATGCAGATTGCACTATAGTGGGGATCGGGAAATATATCCTTTCCCTCACTGTAGTGCAATCTTGGAGTTTGCATATATAAGTAGCAGGGTGGGTGTGGGGGATACAGGAGGGCTTTCCCCCCTACAAAAACATTCTTTACTTTGAGTTGCTTAGTACTTACAGTTGCGGAAGTGTGGTAAATGTTTGAATTGTGTCGAATTCGAACATTCACCACTTCCGCGTTCGACATTTTGCATAGTAGTTGTTCCCATATTCACCCATTCGGTTTGCACAAACGTAAACTCGCATATGGCAGGATCGCATAACTGATAAAAAACCGTCTCATACAATATGTAAAGGTATCATACAATATGTGTCTTACATCATTAATAATCATATTATGGTCAGCTCTAATTTGACCACATACTTTACATTTTCCATAAAGAAAGCATCCGAAATTCTGTTGTGATTTCACATCCAACATTATTAAACTTTGACCTAATTGCTCTTTTAAATTTTTTTGCTCTCCTGTAAAAATATTACTTTTGGTATGCATTTATGGTAAGTTTTGCCTGGAGATAAAAAATACTGATTTTTTATTATTATATATTTTTTGCCAGAATGGATAAGAATTCTGATTGGGTAGAAACTGAATACATATTTTCTTTTCCAACTTTCATGTTTTCCAACATATAACCAAAATCATCTCCTTTTGAAAACTGTCTAGCTGTTCTTAGACTCTCTAGGTTGTCACTACTATTATTAATTCTGTTTTCTGCCCTGTTGCACTTTACTATTTACTTTTTCTCAACCTTTATTTTGGTTAAAGATCAAATAACACTTTTATCTTCATCAGGTGAGTGTGACTTGATATTCTTGAAATTAACTACTGTGTTTAATTAATATCACTTAACATGTGGTGCTCCCAGGCCAAGTTTGAGAAAGGTCTCTGTGGATCAATGCTCTGCACTCTACACTGGTGAATAAATAAAGTAGCTATAACTCTCAGCTGCTTCTGATTTTGCAGAATGCCCCTAATTTTGTCTTTTACTTCTTTCCTGTCACTCATAATTTGTTTTTGGTTTTCTGGTAAAGCACTGAGGATTGCAGTCAGACTCAGTCAATAATGCCAAACATTAAGGTTTTACCTTCTTATTGTTCTGAAAATGCATGTTAATATAAAACCTGTTGTTCTCTTAACTTTAAGTGAATTAGAGTAATATATAAAAATGTCCCTGATTTTGGTCTTGCCCTGCCATTATTTACAGCTTTGTCCAGAACTTTAGAGCAAAGAAGTTGTGAGAGGTATGAAAGTAAAACTTTTTAACAATTCCCTGAGTTTCCTAGTTAAAGTTACTAGAAAGTGATTCACATTTTACCCATTTGTTCCACATTATTAGAGGAAATGTTCCACATTTCAGAAATGAAAGGTTGTGAGGTATACTTCTCACAAAGCTTCTTTTATTTTAATCACACTAGTGACTTCAGCATCATTAGGCAATGGGGTTTCTCTCAGAACTGGTTTTCAGATATTAAAGCAGCGCCATGTTTTTAAAAGAATCTTTCTTGTAAAAGACTAACGTCATTGCAAGCTCTGACTTGAAGTCCCCATGAATATTTATTTTACCCTTGTGTGCACTTTACCACGTGCTTTTTTAATTGTAAATTTCATATGTTTACTATAGGAGCCTGAGTGGTTTTAAACTGATTTTTAAATCTTAGTAACAATATTTCTGTTAGCTGATTTTAAAGTATCGTTTAAATCACAACATATGATTCCTTATATTTAGCCCTGTGCATTCAGTTTGGTTTCTGCAACTGCACCCCCTCTGAAGTCACCACTTATCACTGCCATTCACCCAGGCAGCATGGTGCAAATTTAATTTATCAAAAAACAGGGGAAACTCATTTACCTCCCGTGCTAAGAAGCAATGAGTGTTTAGGATTTGGCCATCCAATCCTTTTTCAGTTTTCTGGTGACAATTCATATTCCACAGAAGTCCAGTTCCCTTGCTGACAGGCTAATGTGTTGCCTATTGAGTGCCAACGGTATCTCATCTGCACAGTAGCCTGCAAATTGCTTTGCCTAGCAGACAAGCATGTCTCATTGTAACCTGTTTGCATCTTTGAACAATGACAAACACAGCATCTATTGTTTTCCTGATTCTGATTCTGGGAGGAATACCATGTATGCAGTTATCCTCAAGAGGATTCTGGATTTCTTTATACCTGTCCCCATCTTCTTTAATGATGAAGTTCTTCCAGAAAGCCATACTCCAAGATAAGAGTCATTGTAGTCCTTACCTAGCCTTAACAAATGCAGTTTCCCATGAACTAGCCTCAGGAAATGTTTCTCCTGCTGCTACCTTATCATCTAGATAATCCTTTTTGGTTGCATTTCACTAAAGCACTATTGACCCAGACCTTAGCCAAACCTCACACAGACATTTAATGTCTTAGACTCAGGTTTGATTTCTCCAGTTCCATTAGCTGCCAGTAACCCATGCTTATCTACATGAGTAGTGCAGATAATTTCAAAATTACAAAGGCCAAATACTTTAAAGATGAAAGATGGACAAATACTTTAGGCTGCAGATAGAAGACTACACCATTCTCAGCCTCAGTTCATTCTATATTAAATTGCCTATCTAAAATATTTGATTCTGGGTTAAGCTACTCTTCTAACAAAGTCTATCTTCCAGAAATTAAAACTTCCAAGTGGAATTAAATCTATTTCCTTACCATTGTTTAAGAAATGTAAAAATCATTCTAAAAGGTACTTTGAAGTCTGATGCCTCTTTAGGAATTGTTATTTCTGCTGGATAAGCTTATTTTCCTCGCTCCTTTTGAGTCAGATGCTTTAGCTAATTAGAAGTGGTTGTCATGGAAGGCATTGTTTCTAGTCAAGGTGACACTTCATAGAAGGATTTCTGAGATTCATGACCTCTCTGTTGATCCACGTTATTTGGTATTTCACAAGGACAGATTCACTCTTAAGAAATTACCCTTCTTTCATTCCCAAAGTGGCTATGGAGGCAACCCTTTACCGGTCCATTCATTTGGCTGTTTTTACCTATGTATACTAATTACAGAGAGTAATTGCTCCATTATGTTGACATAAACTGGCACCTTAGATTTTATGTTGCTAGGATAAAGGTTATCTGGTTATCAAGCTGTTTGTATCTTTTTCTAAGATGAAGCTTGGATGGAAAGTATTTAAGTTTACACTTTCTAAGTGGTTGTATCTAGTTTTGCCTTAATTGATTTTATTTGTATTTGTTTTTCAGGTAGAGCACTGATCTCCATTGACCTAAGTATGGGAAGCTCTTAGGTTAGTACCTAAGGCCAGAGCAACCTCAGCAGCCTTCTTCAGACATGTGGCTGTGTATAATATTTGTGTAGCAGCTGCCTTGTCTTCCCTAAACATGTTCAGAAGGTATTACAAGCTGGAACTAAGCCTGTATCTTTCTCTTCAAGTACTGTTACTTGGGGGATATTCCCACAGAGATGTCCATCCAAGAGGATTTGCTTGAGAACCTGTCCTGCCATTTCAGATGATGGGCCTCCTCTTGTCAGATACATATGCTATGAACTTACAATAATAGTACAACTGTAAGAGGTAGGTCCATCCTCCATGACAAACTTGAATATCAAGAAAATCCAGTACATGGCCCTCATGTCTAGCCCCTTCACTGTGGATTATTCTGGTAGTGGAACTACCACATGGTGTGGCAGCAGCTTCATTTCTTTGATCCTACAGTGGGGCAATTATTTTAATTACTCCTGTCCAATCGATTTTTTTCCTCAGTTCTGAAAGGAAACATTACTAACTAGGTTCAATATACAGTTATAACTGTTTGGACCCTATAAAGGTATCAATTACAAATCTTAGCTAGATCATGGTCATTATGGATAACGCACAATGTGATAAGCACATCCAGCAGGCCTCCTGCAAGGCTCATCAATGGATTTAAAATGTAACAGTCTCATTACCTTAATTGTTCAATAGAAGACAACTATATTTTAAAATGGCCTAGTTACATTTTTCAAGTTCCTCACTGAGCTGCTTATCAAATTTGAAGGCAAACAGAGAGACTTTGAAATGCTGACTTTGCACTTCACTTTTTTTCAGTGTCATCTGCAAACTGAATCAACAATCTACCTATGCAAAGGTCTCATCAGCCTCAAAACACAGCAAGCCCCTAGGGAGTGTAAGGCAGCGATGGGCTGCAGCAAATTCATGTCAGTTCCTAAATTAAATGGCTTCATTCACCAGCCAAATGAGTGCTGATGCCATTCCCTGATGAGACCAAGATCTCATATTAATTTCCTCACAAGATACCCAACCAGGCAGGTTTTCCAAGTTTGTGTGGAGAACTGACCAGTGGATTGGTACAGCTGTAGCAATATAACAAGCATTGCACTGGACTGCGGTGGTGGAACAGAAAGTGAGTCGTGGAAGAAGCTCCCAATTTCCCAGTCAGTCTGTATCCCCATCTTTAACTATGCTCACGATCTTTGACTAGTGATTCAAAGGATGAGCTCATGAATACAAGTGGCTGAAATAAGATTTCTTTACAGAGTTGCTGGATTTACTTTCTGGGAGAGTGAGAAATTTGGCACTCCAGAAGGTAAAGGAGTAAAGCTGCTACTTCTCTGGATTAGGTGGATTCAGTCAAGGTGCTTTGGGAACTAGTGAAGGTACCAGGTGCCCTTTGTACACACATTTGCTGACCAGGCCCAGACACTGGGGGGAGGCTACAGGACACACTCAAGACATGCTGCAGAGAGTATATCTCTCATCTTGGCTAGAAACTCCTGGGCATTCCTCAGTATGAACTGGACACTGTTGCTAGAGACTGGGAAATATGATGTCCCCTGCTTGTTCTGCTACCACTGTGATCCTTACAAAAATAAATGGTCTTTCAAAGGTCTTTGCTCTTATTTTCAATGTCTGCAGGTTGAAAGGTATGATTGCAAATATTACCAAATGTGTTAGTAAAAACTATAGCAATTTCATATATTTTGTGTCTACTTCCTGAATGAACTAACTGAACAAGTAGGATCCTTTTTTGTGCCTTCACCACCTATGCACATCTGCAAGGAAAATTCAACTTGCCTAGGTAAGATCAGTGGAAATATCTACAGATGTAGCATGTGTCTTCTCTCTACCATTGGTCTACTCAAATGTTTCCCTTTATTCTCCCTCCAAGCATTCCACTTTAATGTCATCATTTTGTTAAAGCAGCAATTGGGTATAGTTTACTTTCTGCCAAATGCATGGCAACCACAAAGGAGCTCATCTGCAGTCATAAAACATCTTATGGGCCCCTATTCCGGTAGCTGGCACTGCTAAGGCAAGCTTCTCACTGACTGCATTGGCCTTATTTCCCATGATGATGATGACAAAACAGTTGGCAGCTATTTGTGTTCAATGGCTTCTGTTGTCCATCATGTAGTCTGCAGCTAGGCTACCTAAAGCAGCTTGATGTGGAGCTCATGGCTTAAGGTCAGCCACATCCCATCGTACGTTCTGAGAATGTATACATTTAAGAATTCTTTGGTAAGAATGTTCTGATTTTTATGTTAGGGGTCTTACAGACACTCATGCCGTCTGAACAAAGTTAGTAGTTCAGTTTTCATGGCACGGTTTCTTGAACTCTCCAGATATGGCCCTCCCATCTGGCAACATCTACGAGAAGAACAATCTCAAAATACATACTTGAATTCCCCTGTCTTCTTGAACTCTCCACTATCTATAAAGATTTGAAAACCATAGCTTTGAAAATTATTGGTTCATCCATTTAAATTCCTGAAGAAGACAAAGGACTCCCCATTCAATCATGTTTTCTACTTATATTGGATGATACTAGGAAACATCCTTTCCCTTTATTTCCCATACTTAATGAGATCTCCCTCTGTAAATGTTTTCCCATCTTCGTAGCCCTGCACTGCTCCAACTATTTTGTATCCCTTATTGTGAACCAGACTATCTTTGTATTAACTATTCCATCTACATGGCCGGTATGCTAGCAACCCTGTTTAAATTTCCCATCTTGCAATTATAATTTTATAGCTATTATTGTGTAACATGTTATTGCAAGGAAACTTTTCCATTCTCTTTTGAAATAACATATATAACATGCATATTTTTAAAGCTTTAGGTGGTGTAAAAGCACTGCAAAATCTACTACATCCTTACACCAGTAATAGGGTTCTCATCTCCAGTAATAAATTCCTCCTAGATGTAACTAAAGCCAATAATTTAGCTAGTGTATTCCCCCTCTCAAATTTTATAGCTAAAAATTGAATACTCTGCCCACCAGCATATCATCCACATCCTCCTTAATACAATTAAAAAAAGGCTATATATATGTGGGGCTTTTCTTCCTGGGCCTCAGCTGAAAAAGGACTTGTGTCCAGTCGGACTTTCCTGGTAATCAAATGGAAAATAAAAAAAAAAATAAAAATAATACTGCTCATATTGTTTTTTCATATTCTTTTCATCATGTGCTGTTATTCTTTTAACTGATTCATTCCCTCCCACCTTCTGTAGTTTCTTTGTCGGTGTATACAACACTTCACTGTTCAGTATTGCTCACATTGTCACTTCCTCCATTTTAGCCAACGTGTTCCTTCTACATTGGCTATGGAACTGGAAACAACACCACTCAATTTATCTGAAAAGCTTCTTTTGACTGTACTCAGCAGACATTCTGTTTGGAACTAGACAGTAAGCTTGTATGCTATGTTTGTTAGTGAATTCATATGTATTAAGTATACTGAACTATTGTGATTTGTTTGTACATTGTTGACTGTTACCTTATTGTTATCAAGTCTTGAAATACAAATATATTTACAGATCATTAATTTTTTTCCCATTAAATCAGTAAGTAGCTTGCTGACTGAACTTGTAGATACCATTACAATACTAACTCTAGCTTTAGAGCATTGCATCACATTTGACTCCTGACAAAGCTGTTACCTCCAAAGTAACCAAAAGCTAGATCCTCTCTACAGAGCCTTTACGTTTATGTCCAGTGATACCAGGCAAAAGCTGCCTAAGCTAAGCTTTTTCCAACTCTCATAAGCTGCACACATCTTTGCTAACAATTTATCAGCTTGCTTTTCATGAATTAGAAGCTGCATATAATATAACTGCTAGATTTGCCACAACTCTTCACAATAGTCTTGTTATTGTTTAGTCATTCATTTTCTGTACTGGTTAGTATTACAGAACCATCCCGTTACAGCACGTCTAAAATTTAGCCCCAAGCTTTTCCGTCTGTCTGTCACTAGAACTGTTTTTCTCTTGTCTAGTTTCTGGCTTGGTATAATGTAGAATGTTCCGTGAAATTCTGTGGTAAGTTATTGGTAAAAGTGCCAAAATCTAACAACTAACAAGCCGGTTCTGCATTTCCCTCTTTTGTCACTAATGTACTGCATAAGTTTCTCCCAGCCATATGCCAGCTTTCCACTAGGTGCAATCCAGGGCTTGCTTTAAGAATCACCACTTTTCTTTAAGGTGTTGTGCATGAGATAAGCTTGAACCCCTATAATCTACTTCTTTCTCCCACTTTTGTCCTGTGGCAATGTTTGCAAAAATGATTTTCTTAACTGGTACTTCATTAGAATGACTCACACCATATTTGTTATTTATTACTACTACTCTGTCCTCTTTAATCCCTTTATTGTCCTTTATCCACTCATCTACCATATCTTTTTTGTCTTTTTCTATCATTCTTCGTTCCTAATTTGCCATCCTGTCTTCTGTCTGTCCTGGTTTATTTCTCCCATGAACTGCGACATCATCCTCTACCTTGAACTGTTGTTCATGCCTGTTTTGTGCTTCTTTCTGTCCAGTTTTCTTTCTTTCCTTCCCATACTTCTTCATCTTTCATTTGCTTTAATCTGTAGAGTCTCCTGTCCTCATCCATGTATATTTCTACATGAATTATCTGATGAAACTGCTTGCTAACATATTTTATTTATCTTTGCTAAAGTTTATACTTAGTTTTGCATGTGAGTTGAAAATACAGATACAGTGTTAATGACTTTTATACCTTTTTATTTGGTTCTAGTCTCGTATTGTGTTAATACTATTTTATTATTGTTGAGCCAATTTTATTTTCTGGAGCTCTTTGCCCCAGTCATCCAGAGAAAATGGAACATTTCATTTGGACTATCAAGTACAATAATTAACTAGCAAACTAAATAATGTTAGTTTGAGGAATAGCAGAACATAGTACGCCTGATCCACTGTTGGTAATATCAGTGTTCTGTACATAAACTAAAATAAAAATCAGTGTAGGCTTGATTTTGATTTGACCCCACCCCCAATTTAGTTGATTCAGTTGTTACCACTACCTGTTTGATCCAACAACAAATCTAACTAAATGGTTATATTTGTTCTAGACAATTACTGATGATCACGGTTGACAGTGATTAAACAGCAGCAGGGTTAAGCCACTTGTATCCACAGATGGCCTCTATACCCATCAATTATATCCATTTTACTGTGTACACCTCAGATAAAGATAAGTAAATAATAATCACAAGAATAAAACATTCCATCTTATTTTACACAAATGCTCACTAGTCTTTTAAAGTCAGATAAGTGACAAGCCAGTCAGCTAGTTTCATCCACAGATAGCTTCCACCCACACACAGAAGTTAAAGCCTGTGCGCACTTCATATGACTGAGTGCAATAAACAAATGATGGGAATGCAATGAATTTCAACCTTGTAGTGATCTTCCACCTTTATTCCATAAAGCATTTCAAGTTACTTCACACAAATCACATTATTTCTGTAAAGCCAGAATAAAGAGGAAACAGCATTTAGCTGTTTTCCACCACAGATAGCAATTTGTCTGTATACATCCCGCATGCCCAACTAAATAAAATTATAAAAAAATATTTTTCAACTTATCAGAGAAAGAATCAGTGAGAAAACCAAAACTACTGATAAAAGAGGCTCAAGATCAGGGACAGATAATAAATATTGCTCTTGCATACTTTAACAGTTAATAGAGTAATAGTTTTATAAAGCATTCATTTTGTGAAGGTTAGGAAGTCAGAATTTCAAATATCTGCTGCTATTTAGTTCATGCAATCCTCTACAACATACCAGAAAAACACACATTTTACAATAGGCAAAATCAAAAAAAGAGTAAATCTGATAAAGAAGTTTGGGAAGGATATTCATTTTAATAATGGATGTTTTAGATAAGATAGGGAGTTTCATCTGCTGCCATCTAAATAAGTTTTGCAATAGTGTCTGGTAATAGGAAGTTCTAACTAGTTATACTGACTGCTGCTGATTAAGACTGGTTGCAGAGTCTGAATGTATTTCTCTTGATGACTTCTAATAGGCTATGTTCACTTGCTCTTCTTTCTGTACAATATTTATGATGGTTGTGCTTATTTTGATGCCCTTATTTTATTGCTTTTAGTCTTACATTCTTTCCTTTTCTCTTCTTTGCAACTTTTAGAGCCACTGAGGACGTGATCGCTTTGGGTCCCCCCACTTGTGTGAGCAAGGAATCCTCTCACTCCAGCTAAAAGCAAAGAAAACTCTAACCAGCAATCATCCAAAAATAGACTGCAGCCCCTGGTTTAACTCCAGGAACCTTGTTGTTGCCACTTGTGTAGTGTAGGTGCCAGCTTTTGTAACTACTGTTATGCCTTGTTAAAATCTGTTACAGTCAGCTAGAGTGCATACCCCAGGGGGCAATAGCTGCAAACCTTCTTCCTCTTAGCCCACCCCCACCCCTTTCATTCATTTCACTGTTGATAATTTGTTATATGTGAAGGTATTTAGCCCCTCTCAATAGTCATAGCCTTCAGTCCCTCCTCCTCAATACCTGTTCTTCACTAAACACCAAACAGAAGTGCAAAGTCTCCAGCTGCTTTTATCTTTAGCTACATTGTGTGCGGCAAACAATGAGCAAGGGGGAATATAAATATAAAAGAGAATAAAATCTGCCATTGCAGACAAGTAAAAAGCATACAACTTCCACCTCTGGTGTATTCCTACACATAGTTTTTCTTGGAGAAACCTTCCAGTCCTTGAACAAGGTGCCTGTATGTTTACCTTATTTCCTTGGCTGTCCTTGATAATTAGCTAGGTTTAGCAGAGTCCCTTGGATTCTCCCCTGCCACTTTAAATTCCAATTGAAGGTTTCCCTCCCTTCCCTACCCCCAAGTGATTGCTCAGGTACAACACACCAAAGGTTTTAAAAACCCTGGATGCCATATTTGCTCTAATTGCAGCTGAAAGCCCTCCAGGTGCAACATCTCTAGTAAGTGCCCCTGGACTAGCTGATAGTTTATTTTTTGCTGAGTTCTATCTGGAAGGTGTAGCTGTTAAGCTGATTTCAATATGCAGCACCTTAGGGATTGAGTGATGTGTATTTTGAAGGATGAACAGGAACAGGGGTTCTAAATATAAGTTAAAAAGAAGTGGGGAAAGAGGGCAACCTTTGGTACCATTTGATAATTTTATCACCTTAGAATATTGTTTATTTATATATAGTCTTGTATAAGAACTATTATATGGGATATTTACAATACTGATGAAATCCTTAGGAATATCAAAATAAGACAGAACCTTGAACAAAAAATCCCAGTTAACCCAATCAAAAGCCTTGCATGCATTAAGGATCAGCACATATCTAGAATTCTTATCATGTTTTGTGAGGTTTATCATGGATTCCAATGTCAGTGTATTATCCCATGTGTGTCTATTAGCCATGAAGTCTGCTTGCCCTTTGGATATTAAGCAAGGAATTATTCTTTTATGTCTTTTAGCTAAGATAGAAGATAAAATTTTGATATCTATATTCATTAGGGATATAGGTCTGTAATTATTAAGATTGGCTATGTCTAGACTATTTTTTGGGATCAGGATAGTCTTTGAGTGGTTGATATGCAAGTCTGAAATGCCGTTGACATAATATATTGGAATAATTTTAGTAATATGGGAGCTACAATATTTTTAAAAACTTTGTAGAAATTTGCCATAAAACCGTCTGATCCTGGGGCTTTCCCAATACTAGTAATGGCATTCTGAACTTCCTGAATGGAAAGGGGGGCAGAGAGAATCTTTTTCTGATCTTTGTTTAGTTTTGGGAATATGATATCATTAAGGTGGCTTTTCATAACTTCAACTGGAGTTTGATGTTGTTTATT
Source organism: Protopterus annectens (assembly GCF_019279795.1). Lineage (NCBI taxonomy): Eukaryota > Metazoa > Chordata > Ceratodontiformes > Protopteridae > Protopterus > Protopterus annectens. The sequence goes on along the minus strand of NC_056735.1, from coordinate 1,391,111,183 downwards.
TGCATAGATAGAAGAAAATCTTTTATAAAAGAGATGGATGATTTCATCATCTGATTTATATAATTTGTTTTGGTGAAGGATACTATTTATTCTGGGAGAATTTTGTTTATTCTCAATAATACTATCTAATGCTTTTGAAGGGGTTTGTATCCATTCAGAGTATTTTGCTATAAATCTTTGTTCTTGGAGAGAGAGAGGTTAGTTTGATGTATTTCGAAGAGTTGCTTTTGTTTTTCTAAAATTTCATTTTCTGCCGAAGGTGTATAATTAGCTTGTAACTTTTCGTCAAGTACCTTTATCTCATCTATTATTCGATCTTCTTTCTCTTTCCTACATTTTTTTAAGTAAGCAGATTTTTGAATGAATATACCTCTGAGTACAGATTTACATGCCGCCCATTGAACATCTAATGGGATGTTAGTGTCATGGGGGTTGGAGTTAAAATCAGCTAGGATGATTAGTATTTCTTTTGTGACCATAGCTGTATGAAGTAAATTATTATTAAAAGACCAATTAAATTCTTTGTTTAGTAAAAATGTATTGTGTGCTAGATTTATTTCTAGGGTAATCCTTGAGTGGTCTGAGAAAAATCTAGGATCTGTTAAATAATTTATATGCCACTTGGTTAATGTATCTGATGTTAGGAAGAAGTCAGTACGTGACCAAGAGTTGTGACATTTCGAGAAGTATGTGAAGTTATTTTTCTTCAGTGTTTCCTAACTAAATGATAAAGGGTCTCTTAAATTGAAGTCAGAAATTAGTTGCATAAGAGCCAGAGAAGCTTGGATGCTATATGCTTTGGATTTGCTAGATCTGTCAACAAGTGGGTCACTGACTGCATTCTAGTACCCCCTATTATAAACAGATGGTTAGTGAATTTTAATATGTTATATATTACCAACTTCTTTATCATCTTTACACTTTCTTCAATAAAATACATAAATCCTTCACGAAATTTATTTCTTACCCCAAGTCAGTCAGAATGTCCTATAAAAAAACTTATATATCCAAAAGATAAAGGTGGTTTAAACATGCCCGATCTTCAACTGTACTACAGAATTTTACAAGCAAATAGACTAATCTCAGTAGCTAATTGCTGTTCAAAGGATGAATCCTGGACCTCCACTGTGGGTCTAAATTTGGCATAAACACGCTTGGAGTAATAGATTTAATCCCAAAGCCCTCCCATTTGTTGACCCAGTTGTCCTCAAAAACTTAAAATTACACCAAACCCTTAAAACGATAATTAAAATCTTCCAAGAAACTTTCAAATCACTGAAACTGGCTTTACTACTATTCCAACCTATCCATCTCAACCCCAACATCAAGCTAAGCCATAATAAGATTTTCATAACTTCAACTGGAGTTTGGGGTATTCATAAACACAGAAACTCTTCATTAACAGAATTACGTGCCACAATAGGCTTATCCGAAAAATAGACTATAATTCTCAGGCAAATAAGAGAAGTTATCTCATCTACACCACAAGTACAATCTATTACTAAGTACGACATAAACCTAGTCGCCAATCTATTACCAACCTTAGCTAGCAAAAAAAATATGTTATCACTATCATATAAACTTATAAATAATGTTAAATATCAAGGAGAAATAGTATGTGGGAATACTAGAACCATCAAGATTTGATCTTGTCAAATGACCAAAAGCTGACAGCCATCAAATCTACACTCATGTTTTCTCCCTTTGAAAAGCTTACATACACGCAGTTTATGATTACCAACAACCTTTATCTTACTCCTACCCACTTAAATTTAATCCAAATGTATCCTCTGCATGCTCATGTTGCTCCTACCCACAAGCAGACATAATTCATATATTATGGATTTGTAAATATTCCCATAGTATTTGGAACTCTCTTAAGGTGAGACTTGAGAAGATGGGGTATCACAAATCAACACTATCTTGGGAACTAGCATTGCTACATATCACCAATTTTAAGATCCCAAAACTGAGACTACATGTTTTAGTGACTCTTTGCTTGTTATTCAAATTTTACATTACCAAACATTGGCTTGATCGTACTAAGATGTCTTGGGTAGGCTTCAGATCTCTAGCTATTAAGTATATTACATCTCAAAAACTCCTAATACACATAAACAATCTTACTAGCTGGCTTTCTGGAACCTAGTATTTGAACACTTAGCTGACAACTAATCATACATGTAAGTTAAGGATAAGATAATTACTACATTCTCTCTCTTTAACATTTATTTGACCGTCCCCCGCTTTATCTCCAAATGGCTCTAGAAATTATTATTTCTGGCTTATTGTATCAATATCTATACCTTTACTTCATATAATATATAATACGTTTTAGGGTATCTTGAAGGTATATTATTCTCTCCTTGTTTAGTGTGTAGGCAGCACTGTTGTACTATTGTACTTTGTTCTATGGTTCATATTGTATATATGTTTTATGGTCAGTTGTTATTTGCTGTCCTTTGTATTAGTACTTACTGTTTAAAACTGCATTTTCATATGTTTCATTTACATGGAAATATTAACAAAATGTTATTTGAAAAAAAAAAACAGAGTCAATCTTAGATGCATTCATTTTTCTTGCTTAAGAATCAGAGAAAAATACAAAAATAATGGGAGGGGACAAGAAGAAGGTCCAAAATCATGAACAATTTTGAATTATTACACTAATTTATTAAAAAAATGAATACAACATGTTTGCATCAACTTGTATTTTCTGGATGCTAAGCATGAAATTCTAATGTTTGGCATCACTGACCAACTGCAAGTTACTTAAAAATTAAGAGAACAACACGCTTTGCATCAACATGTATCATCTGAATAATAAGCGTATGATACACTTATGTCTGGTATTACTGACTGTCGATGAACCTTGGCAATTTACCAGAAAAATTGATGCTTTTAGACTGGATATGGCAGAAACTTGAAGCAGTACCTGCAAAGTTCTGCAAAATTAAAGATAGCTGAGAGGGATAGGGACATTGTGAAATCAGAGACTGTTAGTAGTGGACACATTGTTGTGCAAACAGAGTACGTGCCAAGCTTTTCCTTGAAAACATGTCCACTATTTTTATCTTGCTGTCTGCCAGGATAAAAAAAAATTACTTCATACTGTCAGTGGTTGCTCCTACTACTATTGTCCAAAGCTGCTACTCACATTTCTTTACTGCTTAATATGTGTAGATTTCTAGTATTTGCCATATGATGGCAAGGAGTAAAAGGCTCTGTCAAGTGAAGGGACAGGTGCTCTGCACCTTGCCAATTAATTTGTCGATTTGTTTTAATCCTTGCCATCACATGGCACATGCCAACAGCTAGAAAGGCAGTACCTCCCCCATAGAACGCCATTCAATTAAGGGCAACTTTTCAATCTTTTTTTTTTATTAAGAAATGAGGTAAATAAATAAACAAAGATACATAGTTTGTTTATGCATAAAGCCAGCCATGCAAACAACTACCACAATACAGCAAGACTTGATTTCATTTTGTAAGAAAAAAAATCTCTGAAAGTGCTGATGGCTTCATTCTCATTATGTCTTATATTCGAACAATACAGTAATTTAATGGGACAAGTGAACGGCAGGGCCGTTAAAATCACAGCAATCATTAGCAGTTAAAATGTCAGCCATCATTAAGTTCCACTGAGTTTTCACACTTTTTATATTTAAACCATTGAAGCAACAGCAATCAGTTTTCTGGATCAGACTGGCAAATTGTATCATTTACTGTTTCACGATCAAACTTGCTTGCTGTGCATTTTGTAGTTTTCAAAAACATTTTTTTTTTGCAAATGAAGTTACAAATGGCAGTTTAGCTGCAGTTACCATTTTTGTAAAACTTACATGGTCTCCATATTCTCAAGCCACAGATTGCTAAAGATGAAATTGTCATTTGTTAGCGAGACACACTGTACAGCACATTCATTTTAAAGTGAAGGTGTTATCCTATCTGTGTTTTAGATTATTTTGTGTCTTTAAATTATTTCACCAAAAGAAAAATAAACTTACTATGGAAGCTATCTATCTATCATTGTGTACTTGACAGAACTGTGAATATTTAGTACCCAGTGTTATTTAAAAATAGACCTATCTTCAGTAGGTATGTCATTCATTCATGTTGTTGTTCATCTTCCAGTACTCACTTTATCTTGTTAAGTTGGACCCTGACCTAATAAGCATCAGGTGTAAGACATGGAAGTCAGTCCTGCTTGAGGTGCCTGTTCATTACAGGATGAGAGGTATATTATTTGTCTGTCTCTACTTCCTCCATTCTATATTGATGATCTATCTTCTTCCTGCACTGGCCCATTTGTTTCTCCCTTCTCTCCTGGTATTTAAGGAAATGAAGGCAAGAGCTATAGGTCATGGCCCTCTTCCTGCACAGAGTTTGAAATCTGTAGCTCCTAATCCTTCACCCTGATAGACTTGCTTGCTGCCAAAGAGGAGACTTGCAATACTATCCTATGTTGTGTGCTTGCTTCTGCGCACAGCAATTCTGGCTGCACCTTGGGATGTCACAGCCCTTGAACTTCATGCTTTAGCACCCTGCCTCCCAGATAGGAGATCTACTATCAAATGCTTATACCCACCCTCATAGCCAGATTCTCATGTGCCTAAGTTATTAGTCAGTCTTAGCTTTGGTTTGGTCAGAGTCAGGGCTTTCAGTGTTTGTGCTACAGTGCCAGGAGCACCAAATAATTCTTTCAGGAAAACAAGACTTATCACAAAATGATCTTGGTTATTAATACAAAAATCCCACTCTTGCTTAATTACAGAGGTATCTTCCTTTTACTGTTCTGTCCTGACCAACCCTATAGATAGGTTCTGCAGTCTTGAGAACTGGTGTAGCCCCACTCCATTTGCCTTGCTATGCTCTGCTCACTCCTCTCCCCTACCCTGCCCCCATTTCCCACACACCCACACTACCTCTACATTTATTCTAACCCCAGATCATCTGACTACACCATCCTCCAATCAATGACCTCTCATACACATCCCTATCATATTTCTACCTTACAAAGGTACATAGTATCTACTTGCCATGCATTCACACTCACACCCATACTTGAACCCCAAAACCACTAAGACCCAACCACTACTCCCTCATAAAGTACCATTAATCTTAGGATTTCTCTTCCTAACCCTCATATACCTAACAAACATCATATCATTATATACCAACACATCATTCCACATAACACTTTCTTAAACAAATATACACTCACACATTTTCTTTCCTATCTCTTCTACATTATTTAAAGACAGCTTAATCCTACACATTCATATGTCTCACACAACACCGTCTTACACTAGAAAAACATAATTTAGATCCAATATAGACATAGTGCACACAATTAAACACATACTGTTTGACCAACATGCCCAAATCTCACACATCACTAAAATCTACTTATATCTGGAGACATACAACCAAACCCTGGACCACAAAACTCTCTACTGTCTGCTAGGCAAATCTCTGACCTATTGATTCTGAATGTCAACATCAGAAGTATCTCTAACAAACTTTTTGACCTAGATACATTTATAGCTCACTACTCCCCTGACATACTAACCATTACCAAGATGTGGCTAACATCTAGTACCCAAATGAAGAAATTCTCCCACCAGGATATAATATCCTAAGACTGAATAGAGTAGTTAAAAAGGGAGGTGGAGTTGCTATCCTCTACAAAAATACAATCAACATCAAGCCTCTACAAACCCCCATACCTAAATTTCAAAATGCCGAAACCTTAGGTTCAACTCTAAGCATAAATGACACAAAAACTATCATCATTCTCTGATGTTATATTCCCCCAGGTAATAACTCTCCCATCATTGAAGAAATGTTATAATGGGCCACAGATAATCTCCCCCAAGAAACCATCTTACTAGGTGACCTAAACACTGATTCATCAGCCTGTACCTCTAACAACCCCACTAACCATATTGATCTTTACAGTTTTACCAAACTTATCCAAGAACCCACTAAAATTGACAAAACCCCCACAAACAGTCTATTCTAGATTGGACACTAGTTAACTGCCCAAAACAAAACTATCAGACAGGATGCCTTCCTGATGGTCTTAGTGACCATCTCCCCACCTTTCTCTTGTGGAAACGTACCAACATAGCCAAACCCATTGTTTTTAGACAAGTCAGATATGATAGCAAACTAAATATACAAGAACCAAACAGTATTCTAAAACATAGTAACTGGAAACAACTACAAACCATAAATCTAGACCAAGCCGTTCACTACTTCAACAATATTCTCATCAGTATCCTTGATAGGCTCGCACCAGTTAGGAAAATAAGAGCCAAGTCAAACTATGCACCATGGCTAACTAGGGAAACTAGAGCCCTTCTAAAATCAAGGGATAAGGCTTGGAGAATTTGGAAGAAATACAATACTAGCCTAGCCAAACAAAGTTACCCACAACTTAAAAATGAGGCCAAGAGACAAAGTAAACTCCATAGACAAAATTACTTCCTCAATATCCAAAACAAACATTCAAAAGATCCCCAAAAGTTTTGGCATGCCATTAACTCTCTCCTAAAACCAGGCAAAGCTATTGCTCCCACTCCTAACTCCATGAATGACAACAAGGACATTGCCTCCGAATTCAATCACCACTTCACAGAATGCATCTTAACACTATCCTCCCAACTATCCATAAACAGCCCTACATATAACCCAACCAAATGCCCTGATAACATCCCATCCTCTACACACTCACCCCTTCCCACCTCAATAATTAAAAAACACCTCCTAAAACTGAAAACTACCACCCTTGCCACTGACAGTCTACTAGCCAACTTCCTAAAAATAGCTGTTGAATCCTTATCCTATCCTATTTCTAGTCTTATCAATCGCTCCATATAAGAAGCATATGTCCCTCAGCTATGGAAGGCATCATACATTATTCCACTACATAAAGGTGGAAACCCTTATGAATACTCAAATTATCATCCCATTGCCATTCTACCCCCCTTATCTAAAATAGTAGAGAAATGTATACATTCTCAGGTAACACAATTCCTAAACTCACACCATCGCTTCTCTCCCACACAGCATGACTTCTGACAACACCATAACACAACCACTGCCCTGCTGTCTTTCACCATTCTGATCAACTAACATAAAAATAATAATAACTCTGTATCTGCAATATTTCTAGACCTCTCCAAAGCATTTGACATGGTTTCACGTTCCTTACTACTAGACACCCCGACATCCCTATCCTTTGTCCCTTCCACTATAGCCTGGTTGAAAAGCTATCTGTTAAATAGGCAACAATCTGTCCAATGACAAAGTGTACTATCCCCCTTACTCCGAACTACCATAGGTGTACCACAAGGCTCCATATCAGGCCCACTTCTTTTCTTCATATTTACCAATAATCTCTATACCACCACACAGCATGCTTCACTTATACAATATGCTGATGATTCAACTGTTATCTGTTCAGCTCCATCACTTCCCACCCTACAACAATTTACCCAGGAATCCTTTAGCTCTGTGGAAAGGTGTGTCACTCAGTCCAACTTATCCTAAACCCTAATAAAACCAAATTACTACTTTTCGCCCTCAACAAAACCATTTCCACCCCTCTATCCTTCACTATTTCCTCCAAAAATGGCACTATTATCTCTCCCTCTGATAATACCAAACTGCTAGGCAGTGAAATTGATAAAAATCTACACTTTGATGTCCACATTTCACAAACTATCAAAAAGTCCATAAAAAATGGGAACACTATATAGGCACAGGAAATCCCTCTCGAAACAAGCATGGATTACCCTAGCCCAAACTCACTTATTGTCTACTCTAATGTATGCTGCTCCAATTCTCACCCAGTTTAGAAAACTTGACCTTGCCAGACTCAAATCATGTTATAATAAAATCGCCAAATTTGCAAACAACTCCACCTTTAGAACCCACAATTGCCAGGCTCTAAGGGAACTGCAATGTCTGGAACTTCCCCAGCTACTAACCTATCACCAATTAGTCATTGCCTACAATGTGGCAACACATCCAGAAAAAAAACCTGCACTAGGCCAACTTCTCTCCCACTATAATACAAATCGTCCTCTCCGATCTTCCAACAAACCCCTCCTCTGTATCTCTAGGGCTAACAATACTGCAGGAAAAGCACTGTTCTCCCACTCCATAGCTAGAACCTGGAATAATATCCCTCCTGCTCTGATTTCTGCCCCTACCTCTTTTAACTTTAAAAACTCACTTAGAACACACCTTAAACATAAGTGGCTATGTCCATGTATTACATAAGTTCTCAAATTATTCCACTTATATACCTCACTTCCTAATATATCTACTGTAATATAAATTAGAGTCTAGGTCATCTCCTAATGCTGATTGAATTTGTATACCTGTTCTGTTATTAACCATGTGTAACTATTTTTTCCTGTATATATTGGTCTTGTTATGTCTTCTGCTGTATACTGTATTTTAACATATTGTTTGAAAATTTTCTGTATACTCTATTTTAACATATGTGTAAAATTTTACTTACTGTGGAGCTTTTCTCCCTGGGCCTCCTCTGAAAATGGACCTGTGTCCAGTTGGACCACCCCAGTTAACAAATGTAAAATAAAAAAACTAAATAAATAAAATAAAAATAAGATTTATTTGGAACTATTATACCAGACCTTAGAGATCTTAGATTCTGTTTATTGATATTCCAGTAAAGTGTTTATATGCACACATTCCACCTGTGCAGTCGATCTTCATTTATCCTTGACATATGGGAGTCAGTTCCAGCTATCAGAACCAGCTCAACTGTTATAACAGCTTGCAAGAACCAAAACCTCTCGAGCTATGTCCCTACTCAAAATGCCCCTCTCTAGATTACCTCAGATCGAGTTTGCAGCTATAAAGGAAGGCAAGAAAAATAATCCTATAACAAATGAAGAGGATATGCCCAAGACCATACATGAAATAAGAGATAACCAGGACTAGGGTCCGTTCCTCCAAGGAATCTGAGGGAAGGGGAAGGAGAGCGGGATGTTAAGGATAAATGAAGATTGACAACACAGATGGAACGTTATGGTAAGTACGTAACTTCTTTATCTGATGTTGTCAATTATAATTTATCCTTGACATATGGGACAGAGTCCCCAGCTACCTTGTATCTTGGGAGGCCTTATGGAAGGATATTCCTGAGCACCATAGAACCAAAGGAAGCCCTTCCCCTGGAGACCAGATACATTTTGTAATAAGTGATAAAAGTATGTGGAGTAACCCAGGTTGCTGCTGCACATATTTCATCAATGGAAGCCTTTGAGTAAAAAACAGCAGATGTGGCTATTGCCCTTGTAGAATGCACTCTCACTGGAGATGGTAATTAGAGGTTTTTCTTATTGTAGATAAAGCTTGTACATTCCCTTAACCACTTAGATAAAGTGACTTTTGAAACAGGTTTACCCATAGAAGGACCTGAAAAGGAGACAAATAAGTGTTCCAACTACCTAAAGGCCTTAGCTCTACTGAGGTAAAAACAAATTATCTGTGAACATCTAGTAAATGTAAAAAATATTCTGACCTTGTTAGAAAAATTAGGGAAGAAGACTGGTAAATCAATAGATTGATAATGTTAGTTTTGGATACTACTTGTGGAAGAAAGGATGGGTTGTTTTAGCGGCACCCTGTCTTTATGAAAAATCAAATATGGAGGTTTTGAAGATAAGGCATGAATCTCTGAAATTCTTCTTGTGGATGTAATGGCTACCAACAAAATGGACTTGCATGAAAGAAACTTCAAGTCACAAGTAGCCGCTGGTTCAAAAGGGGAATAGATCAAGTACTGTAGAACCGTAGTAAGATCCCAGGGAACAAGAAGATCTCTGTAAGGTAGTTTTAGCCTCAAAGTTCCTTTTAGAAAACTTTACGCAGTCTATCTGAAATTAGCGAATGCTCTTCAAAGCCGCCATGGAAGTTAGAAATAGCAGCAAGTTGAACTTTGATGGTAGAAGAAGAAGCTCCCTGTTTGAAAAGCATAGCCAAAAATTCCAAAACCTTTTCAACTGGTGCGAAAAAGGGATCAATTCCATTATCATGTGCCCAAATAGAGAATCTTTTTCACTTAGTGTGGTAGAGCTTTCTAGTGGAAGGTTTATGCGAAGCCAACAACATTTTTTGAACTGGAGAGGATAAGTTATTTTGCCTGATGATCACTGGAATTGGAGTAACCAAGCTGTAAGCTTGAAGTTTTTCAGATTGGGGTGAACTAGTCCCTGTGGATGGGGCAGGAGGTCTGGATCTGGGTCCATAGTCCATGGACGTTGAAGAAGGTGAGGCCAAAGAAAGGGGGAACCACACTTGTTGAGGTCAGAATGGGGCAATGAGAATCACTTTGCTCTTCAACTTGATGTTTTTTTACAAGAAGAGAGATATTAGTGGAACAGGGGAAAGGCACAGAGTAGTCTCAAGGGCCAGTCATGAAGCAAAGCATCCCTTGGGGACTCCCCCTGGGGGGGAGGGAATAGGGTAAAATAGCTGTTACACTTGTTGTTAAGGGGTGATGGAAATAGGTAGCAGCAAGGCTGGCCCCAGCGATGGAAAATCTTCTTCGCCACTCTGGGATTGAGAGGCCACTCATGAGGCAGGAGGATGCATCTGCTCAGTTTGTCCACTGTTATGTTTGAGCTCCCCAGGATGTGCGTAGCGATCAGAAAGTGGTTGGAGGATATCACCCATTGCCAGATTCTGAGAGCTTCTTGACACAGGGGGTAAGACTAGGTCCCACCCTGTTTGTTGATGTACCAGACTACTGACATGTTGTCTGATTGAATTACAATCATTCCTAGACGGAGGACAGCTTAGAAGGCTTGCAATGCTAAGAGCACTGCCCTCAGTTCCAGAACATTGATATGCAGATTTTGGCCTCCATTGGTGACCGAGTACCTTGGACTATTCTGCCCAGATAATGCCTTGGGTTGGGGTGAAACAAATGATTGGCCTAAAAGAATTTCCTCTGATTCCATCCACCAGGATAAGTCCTTCTTTTAGCAGTTAGTGATTCAGATTAGATGAATCAAAGGATGAGTGAGGATGGACCATTAGGAGCCTAGAAGCCACTCCAGAAGTTTCATGTGAAATCTTGCTAGTGGAACCAGTGTGATGGCCACTGTCATAGATCCTAGAGCCTGGAGAACTAATACAGCAGGTATATTGTCATTGGAGAAAATATATTCTACTTGGGACCTTATCTTCTGCAGTCTGTGAAGAGGAAGGGAAGATATGCAAGAGGTTGTATTCAGGCAGGCTCCTATAGATTCCAGTTGCTGAGTCAGACTTAGTTGGGATTTGGTATGATTCACCATTATACCTAGATGAGCACAAGTATGTAGAAAAAAATCTCTTGTCTGTTCTAGTAGATGCCTTGTGGGAATGGTGACGAGCCAGTCTTCTAAGTATAGACACACTGGGAATATGTGCAGTCTCAAGTGAGCTGCTACTGCTGCCATACTTGCTGAACACCTGGGGGCTGTGTTGAGATCAAATGGCACAGCTCTGACCTGATAGTGACTGGCTCCCAGCTGGAAGAGGATGAACCTTCTGGAGTGCTTGCCTGTTTTTATATGGTAATACATGTCATGGAGGTCTATAGAGCACATCCAATCATCTTTCCCTAAGAAGGGGATAATATACTGAACTGCATCCTGAATTTTGTCTGTTGAACAAACTTGTTGAAATTTATTTATTTATTTATTTATTTATTCATTCCAGTTTGATGACCGGGGAGGTCCACTGGGCTTGGGGAGCCCGTTTTCAGTGGAAGCCCGGGGAGAAAAGCTTCACAATACAAAGTTTAATTACATGATTAATTACAAAGAAAGTTAGGATTGCATACAACAGGTAGCATTCAAAAGGAGAAAAAAATATTTACAGTTTAGTTCAGGAGTAAAAACAGGCATATAGTATCATGTCTAGGTTTTACTGTTTGGTTAAATATATAATCAACAATTTAAAGTGAGGTTAGGAAGGTAAGAAGGTTAGCCTGGTGTAAAGGGGGGGAGAGCTTGAGAGGAATGGGTGGAAGAGTACAGTTGCATTTCCTGTTTAGATAGAAGTAAGAATGAAGTTGAGTTTTGAAGTTATTAAGGTTGTCACAGGTCCTCAGTGTGGAGGGCAGAGCATTCCATGTTTTAGCTAGGGAAAAAGATAGCAAAAGCTGCCCAGCTGGACGCTTGGGTTTTTGGATGGTGATCAAGTTTTGGTGGGTAGATCTAAGGGATCTGAGGGGGTTATAAGGTTGCAGAATATTGGATAGTGCAGGGCAGTTAGTACGTTGGAACAATAATTTGTGGGCTGTGGTGATTTGGTGAAGGTCAAGTAGATTGGGGAGTTCAAGCCAATTTAGTGAGTGTAGGGAGGTGCAGTGATGAGAGGAGTATTTGGCATTGATGGAGAATCTGGCTATTTTATTGTAACATGCTTCCCATTTGGAGGTGAGTGTGGAAGATAAATTAGTGAGCAGAGTAGCGCCACACAGTAGAGAGGGAAGTAGATAGGTTGTGGTGAGAGTTAGTCTGGTGGAAGGAGAGAGGAAGTGGTTGTTTCTGTAAAGTAGGCCTAGTTTTATGTGGGTTTTCTTGATGTTTAGCTGGATGTGATTGTTAAATTTTAGGTGTTCATCAATGGTTACACCAAGAAGTTTGGCAGAGGGTACGACCTCGATAATGGAGGAAGGCTGGTGATTTGGAGTGAGTTTTTGTCAATAGGGGATGATTTTGAGGGAGAGAATAGAAGGATCTTAGTTTTGTTGGCATTTAGTGAGAGGTGATTTTGGAGCATCCAATTTTCGGTGGTTGAGAAGGCAGTTTGTGTTAGACGTTGGAGATCTTTTAGGTTAGAGGCACAGCAGATCAAAGTGGAATCATCAGCGTATTGCACAATTTTGGTATTAGGTATGGCTTTGTGGAAGTCGTTAATAAAGATATTGAATAGCAATGGGCCAAGAATGGAACCTTGGGGTACTCCAGTGGGGGTAGGAAGGAAAGTGGAGGTGGCCTGGCCCCATTTCATGGCTTGGGATCTATCAGAAAGATAGCTGGAGAACCTGGAAAGAGTTTTTTGGGAGAGGTTGAGGTTAGACAGATGATTTAGTAGGTGACAATGGGAGATGGTATCAAAAGCTTTAGATAAGTCTAGTAGAACAGATGATACCATATTACCACAGTCACGAGCTAAATTGATAGAATGTAAGAAGTAGAGAAGGGCAGAGTTGGTACTGTGTCCTGGATGGTAGCCGTGTTGGGTAGGGGAGAGTAGTTGGTGTTTGCTAAGGAACGGCAGGAGCTGCAGGTCGATGCATTTTTCAAGAAGTTTGGAGAGTGGGGAGAGGATGGCTATGGGGTGGAAACTGGAGGTGTTACAGTTTTTGCCACTCTTGTGAAGTGGAAGAATAAATGCAGTATGCCATAGTTTGGGTACATAGGATTCAAGTAATGATCTATTGATCAGGATGCTGATAGGCAGAGCAATACTGTCAGAGGCTATTTTTAGGAAGGAGAAAGGAATGCTGTCAGGGGCATTGGAGCAAGGTTTTAGTTTAAAGAGAAGTTTCTTTATTAGGTTGGTGAAGATGGGTTTGAGTTCAAAAGTAGGGGGGAGAGGAGGGAGGGGAAGATTGAGCAGTAGGAGTTGGAGGGTTATTGTTGGTAAAGGTCTTAGTTAGTTCAGCAATAGAAGAGGTAAGGAAGGTGTTGAACATTGTGGCAATTTCAAGGTCAGATTTGCTGGTGTCAGAGCAAGGGTTGTTTTTTGTACCAGGCCTAAGGAGGGAATTAATAGAGTTCCAGAATTTGATGTAGTAAGACTTTTTGTCTTTAATGACTTGTTTTTTGGCTTGGTTTCTCAGCTGTTTATTAAGTAAGATTTCTGGCTGTTTATGATTGAGGTAAGCTTTCCAGGCTTTATCCCTTTGTAGCATAATTTTTTTGGTGTCTTTGGTGAGCCATGGGGTGGTTTTTGTTTTAACTCTTTTTGTTCTTATTGGTGCTAGGGAGTTAAGGACAGTTATGAATGTAGAATTGAAGTGGTCAACGGCTGCGTCTAAAGGAAGAGTTTTTAAGGGGTTCCAGTTAGTTAACTTAAGGGAGTCAGAGAAAAGTAGTAGGATTAAAGTTAGAGAGGTTACGGGTATGAATGAAGTGGTGGAAGTGTGAGGAAGTGAGTGTAGCCTGATGGGTGAAGGCAGGGAGGTGGTCTCCTAATGGGTCAGGAATGACACCAGATTTTATGACTTTGGTAGGATGAAATACTAGCATCCAGTCTGGTATGGAGCCTGGGGGTTGATTTTGTTAGGCCTAGAAATAGAGTTAGTAAGTTGAGTAAAGTTAAATAGATTGAGTGACATGGTGGGATTTGGGTGAATCATTTTTTTTCCAGTCAATATTTGCATCTCCCATGATGTAAGTTTCTAGCTTAATATTAGAGAAGGTCCAGGAGTGGATGTCTTCCAGGGTATTAGTGTTATTACCAGGAGGAATATAGAGGGAAATGATACAGATGCTTTTATGGTTGTTCAGTTTTAGTAGGCCAGTTACAAGTTCAGCATTATTGAAAGAAGGAATGAGATTAGGATATGGAGTGACGGTCAAGTGGTTGGAGTAGATTAGGGCTACACCACCACCTCTTCAATTTTGGCGGTCAGAACGGAGAGAGAAATCCAGGGGGAAGGAATTCAGAGTTGCTTATGTGAGGTTTTAGCCAGGTTTCGGAGATGGCTACAATGTCAGGTGAGTTGTGATTGAGCCAGGCGTGAAAGAGGGTTAATTTATTATTTACTCTTTGGGCATTGATGGTGAGGAATTTGAGGTATTTATTGGTGGATTTGTTGTTGCTGTTAGGGTGGTTTGTAGGAGAGTAGTTTGGTCCTGGATTATGGTGAATGTCACCGGCTAAGCAAAGGTGAATGAGAAGGGGAATACGTTCATTTGGTTTACACTTAGATAAAGGTGGCTGGTAGAGAATAGGTTTGGGCTTGCAGTATTTAGTGGAGCTTGGGAAAAGTTTTACTTTTAAGAGAAGGATAGGGGGCTAAGGAGGCCAGGATGTTGTGGAAGTGGGCTGTGAGGGGGTGGGAGTGGTGATGGGTGTAAATGGATGTAGGTGTAGGAGGTGGCATGGTAAAAAGGTAGTAGAAGAAGGATGAGGATAGATGTTGAGTTGAGGATGTTAGGAGGAAGAGTGAGCATGGTAGTTGAAGTCTGTCAGAAATGATAAAGGGGAGGGTAATGGGAAATTAGGTGGGAGTGGGGTGTGGTAGTGAGAGTCAGATTGGTTGGAGGAGGGGGTGGAGGAACAGTGTTTGAGGATTGACTGGTGGAGAGGGAGGGGTTTTAGGAGGAGAATAAATGTCGGAGTACTGGGGGTGGGTGAAATTTGGGGACAGGGTAGGGGAGTGGAGTGAGCCCGCAGGGTGAACGGAGTGGGATAGAGCAGCAGAGCGAGAGAGAACAAGTATCAGCCACTACTGTTCACAGTAGAGGTAAGTAGGTTATTTGGTGGAAGACTGTGAGGAAAAGGTGTTACTTTTATGTGAGAACAAAAGAAAAACAAATATAGGGGAGATTTGATCCTTAGATTGTTTAATGTAAGGGAGGGGGTTAATATCAGGGTTTAGAGAGTGTGGTTTGGGATTTGGGAGACTTTGTTAAGTTACAGACAAATAGAGGTAATGTTGGACATAGGGTATTTAAAAGTGATACAAACTATAGGCTGAATGGGTGCTGCCACCTAGTGGAAAAAGGAAGGATAGCAGTCAGGAAAAAATAATAAATAGGCAAGTCTCTTATAGATAGGACTCTTATAGATTATACTACCTAGAGTTCTGAGACTAGAAATCAGTAAATACAGATGGGGGTAATAGCGGTCTGTGGTAGGTTGCTTATTCATGCACACGGAAAGACAGGCTAACAAATAGGTAGTCTAAGATAAATGAGTCTAGTGCAAGGCTACATACTTTCACTGGAAATAGTTACGGGAGTCCGCACTGAAGTTCTTTTTCTTATATGGCCCAGGCTAGTAGGCAGGAATGTCCAGTAAAAAGAAATGACTGAGGTTTTGCAGGAGGAAGTTCTTATATCCCAGAGGCTGGCAGGGACCTTCAGGAGTGGAGTACTGTGAAAAGAGAGTAAAAACATACGAGTTTAGGTATTTAAAAATAAAAGAATAAACAGGTAGAGAAGAAGGAGATAGGGGAGGTAAGTGAGTAATGGTCAGCAGAGGAGGAGGTAGAAAGAATGTAGGGATAGATCTAGAAGAGGGTATATATTGAGGGAGAGTTGGAGTAAAGAGGAAGAATGGAAAAAACAGCAAGGTATAGTTATAGGAGAATTGGCTGAGATCCAAAATTAGTCTCCAGTACCCTGTCTTTTTTGACACCAAAAAGAACCTTGAGTAAAATCCAGATCCTATCTGGTCAGGTGGGACTTCTTGAATGACTCTTTTTTCTAGCAGCTTTTGAATTTCTAGAGTTGCCTGAGCCTTCTGATTGGGTGGAAAAAATGGGATTATTTTAGTATTTTTGGAGTGAGAAGGAAGGGAATGTAGTATCCTCTGGCAATGTTCCTTAGCACCCAAGCATCTGTGGTTATTTGTTGCCAGGCTAGCAGATGCAAAGATAGTCTTCCCCCGACTGCCTCCAGAGGTAAGCAATTGGGCCTCCCTTCGGGAGCGCTGGTAGGGTTTCCCTGAGAAAGAATCTCTGGAACATGACAGACAGGACAGACAAGACAGCATACAGGGGCTGTATCAGACCTCCTCCATCTGCTGTGAAGTCAGCGCCTTCAATTGTAGCTCCCCTCTGCCCAGAGGGGAGTCACTGCCACGTGTGTCCTGGAAAGCCCCTTGAGTTTTCTTAAACCCCATTTCTCCACTCCTCTGGTTCCTGGAATAGGAACGTTGCAGAACAGAGAAGTGTATGCCTACAGCAGATAGAGTCTTTCCATCTTTTTCACACCTGGCCAAGGTATCTTTGACTCTGGGGCCAAAAAAGGACAGTCCATCAAATGGACCATTGATGAATGAAGACTTAAATGGCTCTGCAAATTCACACAAGATCATCCAGGCATGCTTTTTTATAGCTGCGCCAGAACCTGCTGCCCTAGTCATCCCTTCGGCTGCATGCACAATGAACCTCATGGACAATAGATTCCATGATGGTAAGCTGGGAGGCTACTTTATCCTGTACCTTCTCAGACACAGCTCCTGCAAGGGTATCTGAGTGCTCCTTGATCAGATCTCTCTGGAGTCTGGTGCAGTGTGCCATGAAGTTCAATGACCATAAGGCAAAGGTCGAAGAAGTGTACATGTGCTTCCCGAACCTGTCCATCACCCTGGACTCTTGGTTAGGGGGATGAACAGTGGAACTCTCATCTGCAAGTTCCTTCCTTGTGGCTGCCACAACCGCCATGGCATCTACTGCTAAACCCTTGGCCCACTGCTGATGGTCCTCATTGCTGAAAGGATTTTATCAGTTCTCCTGGGGATTGGCTCTATTGAATCAGGGGCCTACCATACCTGCTGTGTGATCAACTTAATGAGATCATCAGCAGGCAGGGTCACCCAAGAGGTAGATGGGTCAGCACCAAAAGCTTGCAGGTACACCAACTCCTCTAAGGAGGAGTCTTTGGACTTCCAGCCACCCCTCTGCTTTAAGATTTCAAGAATGTCTCCAAAGGAGACATCTTCTGGGTGTGACTGGGGGGGACCCGGGGGGGACCGGGGGGGGGCCCTCCCCATCATTGAAGTCTGTATTCTTCATGACAGATTGCTCTGGAGAATCTAGGTGTTTCCTCTTACATGCCCCCTTCTAGGGCATCTTGTTAGTGGGAAATTTTGTGGAGGACTCGGAAGAGGTAAGGCCCTGTGCAGGGGTATCCTGTAGCTTCAATGCTCACTGTCCAGGCATGGAGGTTGGTGGAAGCTCTGAACAATAGGGAGTCCTGAAAAACTGCTCCTATTGGGAAGGAACTATCTGTGAACCTGCAGAGGCCAAGGCCCTCTCCATGACCTGGAAGGCAGCCCCCCAAAAGAGGGATGGGATCCCAGAACCAGGAAGGAGAACCTCAGAACCATGTTCCACCCTGCTTTGAAGAGACCACAATTGAGCTCAAAGCTGAGGAAGAGCCCACAAATGAGGCAGCAGAGCTACAACACTGGGTGTCCATCAGTTCTGAAGGAGCTGAGGAATTCGGGACAGACATTGGTGCTGAAGGCATAAGAGCTGTCAGCACCAGAACAGCCGGAACGGGAGAAATCAGAGTCATGGTCTCTAATAGCTCAGTGGAGGTTAGAGGAGGAATGTCTGGTGGAGTCCTTGGAGAGAAAATTCCATCTCTAGAAGGGAGTGAAAACTGGGAGGAGGCTGAACTCTGTCAGACTCCTAAAGGAACGGGCAGAGTATGCTGAGGGGTATTTGGGCCTCTCTACAAAAGGGCTTGAAAGGTGTCCCACAAAAGGATCTACAGAGGGGGAATACCTAGTCCTGGTGTTAGAAAAATGCATAATAGCAATATGCATGCTTAGTGCATTAAAGGCTTAAAAGGGTTAATACATTTATTCTGTTCATGTTGTATGAATCTGCACAGCTACTAGAAACTTAATAAAAGATACTTTATTCTGCTTATGCCATGAGAAAATGTGCAGCTGCTAGAAGCCTTGATAAAGAAAACAATAGATGTTTGAAAGCTTAAACCATAGTCAGCACTACTTGTACCAAAGCTAGAAATGTACCTTGAATCTAGACAAAATGTAATGCATGTATTAGAACTGTACAATTGAAGAATTGAAGACTCAAGGAGGGCTAAAATAAGCCCAAGGCCAGGTTGTTTTTCTCAAATGTTTTTGCAAGACAGCAATAATCTGACCATGTCAGCAATAAGTCTGGTAACATTTTCTGTGTAACATACAGAAAGCTGTGTCCAACTATGTCAGCAGTAGATTAGTAACATTTTCTGTGTGACATGAAGAGAACTGTATAATAACATACTGATCTCCAGAAAATTAGACAAACCTTGTACCTACATGCTTTGTCTCCTTGCTGCAAGTAATAAAGGGTGCCTTGCTTGAACGTAACGTGCATTGATCTTTGAAGTTTTTCCTTTTACAGATTGGTCCTTCGGACCGGATCCCTCTCTTCGTCTCGGATCAGATGGCCAGGTGGCTGAAACCGTACGGGGAAGAAACCAAATTGGTTCTTCTTATATGGAAAGTCCTCTGACTGAATTGTCATCAAAAGAGGCCAGCCACTTTCTGATCTGTGACTGAAGGATGGGTCTCTGCGAATTGGTGATCAATCACATGGGCTCAGGTAAGGTGAATCTACTTTTTTCTGTTTTAGATCAGGGACTAGATGTGTATTGTTTTTTTTTTTTTTTTGTCAGACTGTATTTTTCTTACAGTCAGGGATAAAAAAGGTACTGTCTTGTCATAGATCAGGAGAAACAGAATAAGTTAACTTTAGGCAGTCATTCTGAAGAGACTATAACAAAATCCATGGTACACGTTAAAATTAGAGAAGTTACGTAACAGTCAAAGGTAAAATAAAATGGGTAATAATTGCACAAAAACACCCCAGAACCCGCCGTTAACGGAAGACGCAAAATATATGCAGTCGCAGTGCACCGATAATATTAGATATTTTTCAAAATGGGTTAATAAGTATGAATTCGATGGAAAATTAGAAAAATCCTTGCTTATCAAACTTGTTAAACAACTCAAAAATGATTCCAAGGGTCAGGTAAAAAAGCAACGGCAGTTAGGAATTCCTCAAGCACACAGGTGGCTGGAGGAAGTAAACCATAGGGACCCAAAGAACAAAGATTCAAAAGCAATGTTTTTAGATAAAGAGGATAATAACTTAGTAATAGCATCAGCACCTCCACCTCCCTTACCAGAATATGAAGTGAGTGAACAGGTTAGTCCACCCCCACTATATCCTGTGGTCACTAGAGATATTATAAAACTAAAACTAACTAAAATCAGAGATCCCATCGAGACCAGGTCCTGAATAAAGGCAAGTAATTCAGAAGAAGGTATCGAGTTATGGCAAATAGTTACGAATTCACGATCTATAGGAGAAGAAGAAGAAATATGCCTGCTAATCCTCAGGCAGGTCAAGACAATCAGGACCCAACTATTTTAGTATATAGACCTTGGACTCTGTTAGATATCCAGAAAGCCACTGAGGGAATTCCCCATCCGAAGATTAATTTCAGAAAATTCTCAGAAGACTTACAAGGAATGAGGTTAAGTTATAACTTAAACAGAGAAGAAATAAAAAAGGTAGTTAGACAAATTGTAGGGCCAGATTGGTACATGATTTGTGGCAACTGGAATCCTCGTGACGCTGTGCAAAGACCCCTCCCACATAGCAGCACAGAATTAGACACTAGAGTAAAAGGTCTTACAGAACGCATCTCTGAAAAATGGAAACCTTGGGCAGACTGGACTTGCATTAATCAATGCATCCAACAAGAAGGTGAAACAATTGACTGGTACTATGCCAGATTGTTAGAATGTTTTAATAACCACTGTGGAATGCAGGTTCCCGAAGATCAAATGCAAGATTCCCCATATGAACAGCAGTTAAAGAATGCATTTTTAAAAGGCAGTAGCATGCCTATAAGCAGTTTTATTACGAAACACATGGTAGATCATCGTACAAGCAGGTTACAATCATTATTTGAATACGCTAGGCATGCCGAAAGACATTTTAATAGCAAAAAGAAAAAGAAGGCTCAAGTATTTTCTGTAGAAGATGGAGCAGATGTTTATGTAGTACAGTCTGGGAAAAAGGGCAAGAAAAATGCATAGGGAAACAAGCAGTCTGATCAGTGATCAGAGAACTTTGAAGGGCGTAAGAAAAGGGGAGAATGTTTTAAATGTGGTAAAAAGGGACATTTGGCAAGGGATTGCAGGAAAAATAAGATGGCAACAACGGAAGACAAGGAAGGTGAGGACTGACTATATGATAGTCAAGAATCACTAGAAGGGGCCAGTAAAGGAAGGACAAATGAGAATATGAAAGAGGGAATAGAGGAAGTGCAGGAAGTTAGCGACAATGAAGAAAACAAAATATTCAACCTAGCTTTATTGAGCTTGGAGCTCTATTTAGCAGACACAAAACCAGAAGTTACACTCTTGGTAGAAGGGAGGGAGGTCAAATTGTTGTGTGATTCAGCGGCATCATGGACCCTGATACACCCCTCCAAATTACCAGAAAACACAGAGTCACCTGATTACACACTGGTCAAAGCAGCTAATGGACAGCTGCATCGGGAGCCTCTCTCCCGTAACATTGCAATAACTGATCCAGTTTCAGGATTAACACAGAGAAGCAAAATTGTAGTTTCTGCAAAATGCTCAGTAAATCTCTTGGGCAGAGATCTCATGCAGATATTTGGTATAGCAGTAGTCCCAATCATGCAGGGTATGGAAGCACAGCGACAAACTAACACCTTTGTGGTGCAATGGGGGGGGGGGGTGAAATGTTTTACTGGTACAGCCAGGACTTGGTTACGACTGGTCCAGGGAATGTGACCAAGGAACTAATGAACGTAGCCATCAGCAAGTTTCCCTCCCTTGACATTGATAAGCAACACTTGTTGCACTGTACCCTGTATTTTTGTAACACACCAGGACCTGATAAGAAATATGAGAAAGAATTATTTAAGAATCATACAAATAGATTGATACTGTGTAACCTGTACTGGGACACAGAAGGGAACAGTGTAGCCAGCTGTTCACTGCCCCAGGAGTTTTTTGCACTTTATAAATCTAATAGATTACCACATGTTAGCTTAACCAAAAACAAAAATATAAAATGGGCAGACCTAGGAGAGAAAGTCACGAGATGGGAGAAACAAACAGAACTGGAACTGTCAGGACAGGGAATACAAATACAAAAATTGAATTGGGTAACTCAGACCAACCCAGCTGTGCACTTGCAATCTTGCGAAGACAGCTGATGGACACTCCTATTAAAGGAGGAAGAAAACGCCTTGCGAAATATACCAGAGACTCTCTGATCAACAGGAAAATCAGATGTAGGACTCATTCGTACAGCAGGGCCAGTTACTATCACACCAAAGTCAGCATTTAGACCACAAAAAAGACAGTATCCCTTAAGAAAGGATGCAAAGGCAGGGATAAAGCCTATTATAGCAGCATTACTTAAAGGAGGGATACTAGTAGAATCTCCCGATTCACCATGTAACACACCCTTATTTCCAGTTAAAAAGGCCAATGCAGAATGGCGTATGGTCCAGGATTTACAAGCAGTAAATGATGCGGTAATACCAAGGGCACCCACAGTGTCAGATCCACACACCCTGTTAAATGACTTAAAACCTCAACAAAAGTATTTTTCTGTGGTAGACATTAGCAAAGCATTCTTTTTGATACCGATACACCCTGATAGCCAGTATTGGTTTGCATTTACATTTCAGGGAAAAAAATATACATATACATGCCTACCACAGGGATATTGTGAAAGTCTCACAAGAAATGGCAAGCAACTTGGCAGGATTCAACCCACCAAAAGGTAGTCACGTTTTACTTTATGTTGATGACATTTTGTTGGCGGCCCCCACCCAGCAGGATTGTAGGGAAGATACCATAGCACTTCTACGATTTTTAGCCGCTGAGGGACATAAGGTAAACAAAGACAAACTGCAGCTCTGGAAAAAACAGGTCAAATACCTAGGATATGTAATATCCAAGGAAGGTAGAATGTTAGATGAGGACAGAAAAGTAGCAATTTTGCAAGCACCAAAACCCACTACCAAGAAGGAAATGATGTCCTTCCTGGATACAACTAATTTTTGCTGAAGCTGGATTCCAAACTATGCCTTGGAATCTGCACCTTTAACTGACCTTATATATAAGACGCCTATGGCAGCGCAGGATTTGTTACAATGGACACCAGAGGCAGAAACTGCCTTTTGTAAACTAAAGCAGTTAATAGCGTCCTTACTAGTTCTGGGATTGCCAAACTATCATAAACGTTTTTTCCAGACTGTAGATTGCAAGCAGGGTTATATGACATCAGTATTAACACAACAGCATGGGGATAAGCAACGCCCCATTGCTTACTGTTCATCACAACTGGACCCAGCGGCACGGTCCTTACCCCACTGTGTACAAGCAGTAGTTGCAGCTGCAATGGCAGTACAGGCTTCAGCCTCAGTAGTCTTGTTCCACTCTCTCACTTTGAGAGTACCCCATGCAGTCGCGATCATTTTACTGCAAGAAAAGGTGGCATATCTCTCCCCTGCTAGGTATCTTTCCTGCATGACTATATTGTTGAGCCAACCTCATATGACAATTGAACGATGTATGACATTGAAACCTTCTACTCTGCTCCCAACCCCTGCAGATGGCACACCGCACCACTGCCTGCAGGTAATTGAGCAAAAGACACTACCTAGAAAAGATCTCACGGACGTCCCCTTGGATAATGCCGAGGTGACATATTACATGGATGGCTCGTGCAAAAAGGGTCCTGCAGGACAAAACCTAGTAGGATATGCAGTAGTCTCTGATACTGAGATTGTAGAAGCAAAATCCTTACCACACAATTTATCTGCACAGGCAGCAAAATTGATTGCCCAGACACGGGCATGTACCTTAGCAAAAGGTAAATGTGTAAACATTTTTACTGACAGCCAGTACGCTTTCTCCACTGTACATGTGTTTGCACAACAGTGGAAAAACCGGGGAATGATAACATCTACAGGCAAACATATAAATCATGCACAGTTTATTTTAGATCTTTTAGAATCTATTCAGTTACCTCAGAAAGTGGCCATTTGCAAATGTACAGCTCACACCAAGCAACAAGATAGGATTTCAAAAGGTAATGCAAGAGCTGATACAGCTGCAAAACAGCAGCCACAGAAGTATTTCTTTTAAATGAGGAATTACAACCCTCTGAAACTTTAGATCTAGACATATTAAAAACAATGCAGGCACTCACTACGCAAGCTGAAAAACAGTGATGGATAAAACGAGGAGCAATCCTCGAAAAGGGGCTGTACATCTCTAAAGAGGGAAAACCGATACTACCCTCTAATTTGTTTTGCTATGCAGCATTGTTGAGCCATGGGCAGTGCCATGTCTCAACAGGGGGGATGATACAGCTGGTGAACCAGGTGTTCACAACGTATGGATTTACAAACTACTCTAAAAAATTTTTGTTTAATGTGTCAGATTTGTAAAAAACATCATGCACAGGGGGCAGTAAAGCCCAAGCAAGGGAGTTTCCCCACACCACCATATCCGTTTTACACTATCTGTATGGATTTCATAGAATTGAACAAATGTGAAAATAAGAAGTATTGTCTTGTCATTATCAATATGTTTTCCAGGTGGGTGGAAGCCTTTCCAACCAAAAATCCAGATGCAGCTACAGTGGCAAAAGTACTTGTCAAGGAAATTATTCCTAGGTTTGGCATTCCGGAAAGAATCTACAGTGATAATAGTGCACACTTTGTAAATCAAACCATACAGCAGTTGAGTAAGCATTTTGGTATTTCTTTAAAAAAATCATTGTGCATACCATCCACAGTCTGCAGGGCTGGTTGAAAGGCATAATGGTATACTAAAAAGCAAATTGAGAAAATTAATTGCTGAGACAGGAAAAACTTGGTTGTACTGTTTACCCCTGGCACTGTTGAACATGAAAACTGTCCCTACAGCAAAAGGATTGACTCCTTTTGAAAAACTGTTTGGAAGAGCTTATTATACACCCCAGTGGAAACTTCTCATGTCATCACATCAGGAAGCTGATTTCACACTAGCTAAATATATGAAAAAGTTGTTGAGTTCTAAACATCTGTTGCAGTCAAATTCTGTTTCAGATAAAAAACAAACCGAAACATCGGAAGTGACAGTGATGCCAGGAGACTGGGTATGGATTAAAATCATGAAGTGAAAGAACTGGGCATCGCCAAGGTGGGAAGGTCCCTACCAGGTGCTTCTTTCAACACCTACTGCAGTCAAGATAGCAGAACAAGCTTTGTGGATACACCTGGCACACTGCAAGCTGGTAAAAAACTTCGAATTGGACAAAGATCTTACCTCTCCATCGGAACCCTAAGCACAAAGTCTGGCTACAAAGGGGGGTCAGATCAATCGGAACTGATCCATCTCAAACCCAGTGAAGCAACCATCGGTGCTGAAGGTCCTATTAGGACAGAGAGTAAGATCATGTGTCCAAAGTGAGATGACGGAATCCAGTAAGATCCAAATACACCTACCTGGAAGAACCAGAGAAAATGGAAATGCAGAACAACCGTTTCCACAAAAGTATTACATGACCATCCTGTTGACTGTACTGGTAACAATAATCTTTTTATTGTGCCCATTTCTTTTCTCAGCCATGCAAGTAGAATTAAATAAGCGTGCAGAGTGGCACCCAAACTTCAATACTTACCAGGCAATCAAATATGTGTATGCTGAAACCTTTAATGTTTCGAATTGGTGGATTTGCACAGCTCTACCAACAGCATATGGGGGCTACTGTTAACTTCAGTTCCCCTAGGGGCTAATAAGACCTGGGAAAACTTAATTCATGGTACATCAAATGTCACATCAAAAGATAAAGTAGCATTACACTTGTCTATTCGACAGAAAGGAACTGTGTGTTTTTATAAGAATGATACAGTCAAGGTGGGATGGAGCTATTGCAATGTAACAGTTCCCTGTAGATGCTACACTAAATCTGATAACATCAGATCCTATTGTAACACGAGCTATGATTCATTTGTTGAACTGATGCATAGGACAATTGAAGAAGTAAAACATGATGCTGTCCTCTACAAACAACTGTCCATAATCGACAGAAAAATGTTTCATGCAGAGCAAGGGTATGTTTATAGTAAAGTTACTACTAAAGTGGAAGATTGTTACTTTATATATGGAAGAAAAGCATATAAATGGCTACACGAAAAATGGTCCGGCAGTTGTTTTTTGGGGTACCTGGTTCCGGTCATATGACACATGGCAGTTTTACCTCAAGGGAAAATTCGGAATGTCCGAGAAATCAAGAAGCCTGTCAATCCAGTGGGACAAATCAATGCACCCTGGAAATACCATCATGACTTAGGCCCAAGGAATAACAATGGACTGTCGCACATGGATCTGAGTGATACTGTTATATCATGGGCAGGTGTACTACCAGCATATGGAGCAATGAAATCAATCTGGGAACTGAGAAAATTGTCTAAGCTTCTCGAAATAATGAGTAATGCAACCTTTTCTGCCCTAGAATTGGTAACCGATGAACTGACCGCCATGAGAACAGTGGTACTTCAAAATCACATGGCTCTTGACTTCATCCTAGTGGCGAGAGGAGGTACATGCGCTTTAATCCAGGAGGAGTGCTGTTCATACATTCCTGACCACAGACACGAGATAGACAACCATCTTGAGGTAATTCAGCAGGTGTCGGCCATGACCAAATCAGGACCAAATCCATTGACCGACTTTTTTCAGAAATGGTTTGGGGGTTGGGGCAGCATCCTGATGAACATTCTGATTGCCATCTGTGTAGGGATAGCCCTACTGATGGTGTGTGGGTGCTGCTGCATCCCCTGCGTAAAAGGCCTAATTAAAAATTTTGTAGACATTTCAGTTTCAGAAACCTTGTACCAGGATGCTGAACTCAAAGAATTACTAAAAAACTGAACATGCTTTCACAGGCTTAAAACTAAATGACTCTCTAACTGCAAATCCTGAGTAGGAAGAGTTTAAGGGAAAAAAAATGTTTATGCTTGTTTTGAAAGTAGAATAAAGTATTAAAAGGGGGGAAATTTTAGAAAAATGCATA
This sequence comes from Protopterus annectens, assembly GCF_019279795.1. Classification (NCBI taxonomy): domain Eukaryota; kingdom Metazoa; phylum Chordata; order Ceratodontiformes; family Protopteridae; genus Protopterus; species Protopterus annectens. Next base: position 1,391,084,320 of record NC_056735.1, on the reverse strand, counting down.
ATAGCAATATGCATGCTTAGTGCATTAAAGGCTTAAAAGGGTTAATACATTTATTCTGTTCATGTTGTATGAATCTGCACAGCTACTAGAAACTTAAAAGATACTTTATTCTGCTTATGCCATGAGAAAATGTGCAGCTGCTAGAAGCCTTAATAAAGAAAACAATAGATGTTTGAAAGCTTAAACCATAGTCAGCACTACTTGTACCAAAGCTAGAAATGTACCTTGAATCTAGACAAAATGTAACGCATGTATTAGAACTGTACAACTGAAGAATTGAAGAATCAAGAGGGCTAAAATAAGCCCAAGGCCAGGTTGTTTTTCACAAATGTTTTTGCAAGACAGCAATAATCTGACCATGTCAGCCATAAGTCTGGTAACATTTTCTGTGTAACATACAGAAAGCTGTGTCCAACTACATCAGCAGTAGATTAGTAACATGTTCTGTGTGACATGAACAGAACTGTATAAGAATAACATACTGATCTCCAGAAAATTAGACAAACCTTGTACCTACATGCTTTGTCTCCTTGCTGCAAGTAATAAAGGGTGCCTTGCTTGAACCTAACATGCATTGATCTTTGAAGTTTTTCCTTTTACATCTGAGAACTGAAATAAACCTTGGTTCCAAAGTTAGTGATGGCACTGTGGAAGGAACCAGTTACAGAATTACAGACAGCACTGTAAAAGGAATTGGCACCAATAAAGGGGAAGTCACATGAATTGTCAGTGCTGTGCTGGTTGGCATCGAAAGCTGTGGTGCAGAGCTGGTCAATACAGTCAGTGCTGAGGAAGTCAGATCCATAGATTTTTTGTCAGTTGACTTCAGTTCTGCACAGTGAGTGGGAACCTAAGATTTTAGTCTCTTGTGTGTTGGAGCCAAGGGGACGCTGGGACCGAGAGACTCCTCTTCTTTCCATGTTCTATCTTAAATGAAGAGGAAGAGGACAATGAAGGTGAAGACATATGCGATTTTGAAGGCCTAGGCTGACTGGACAAAGACTCATCAAAAGAAGTCTTAGTCAGATCTTTCAAAATTAGTTAATTATTTCTTTCTATGAGGGGCTGGTGACTAAATGCTTGACAAATAGCACAACTGACTTGCAAATTCACTGGGCCCACGCAGTAGACACAAGATAAATGCCCATCAGAATTGGGCATTTTTTTACCACAATCACAACATTGTTTGAAGCCAGTTGTTTATTTACTTTTATCTGCCATGTTGATTGATAAAGAAAATTATCAATGACAGAAAAATACTCACCCAGCTACACACACTTACTGGAGAGAAGAAGTAAAGGAGAGGAAAAAGGCTACCAACAATGGTATGCCAGAAACTACACTTTATTTTTTAAAAATGAAAACGTATGGTGGAGCGTTAATGTGCTGTGTTTCTGTGGAATAAAGTGAACTGAAGTGTGCTGAGCTGTCCGTGGGTTTTTCACAATTTTCTAAGCTTGCCCTGCTCAGGGCTTTATTGTTTTGCCTGAAAAGCTGCTTCTTTTCGAGGACATAATATAGACACCATCAGTTAACCTACTTAGAATATGAACAAAAATGTTCATATAAATATGCTAATTTTACAGTTTTAAGTTAAATTTTTCAGCTTTACACACACAGAATCATACACATCTATATATTTCTGTGGAGAGAAGGATGCAGAAATGGAAACAGAGCAGTATAGCTATGGAAAAGAGCAGTTAGAAAAAAACAATTTGTGTGTCACAGCATATACACCATGTAATATTTTTTCTCTTTTTTAAGTATCTAATAGGAGATTGTTATAAGTACATACCTGCCAAGGGAATTCTCCTCTGGAGCTATAATATTTACATATGCTTGTCTTTTTCGATTTTGCCACAGAAACTTGAATCTTCCCACAAGCGAAGGGGTCTAATACATCATAAAAAAAGGAGTTAGCAAAACTAAACATCTGTCTATTGCATTCCAAGTAATGTGGTGAACTTAAATAAAACTTTACAAAAAGTAGCTTAATTGGATGTAAATGAACACAGAATCCTGGAGACAGACAGAGAGGGAGAGAGAGAGAGAATGAATAGACTGTATGGTCTTTGGTTCTGTTATATTAAATAAAGGCTTTATTTTACAGTGTCCTGTTAGTCACATCACACAGTAAATTGTACTGGAAACCCTCATGTTGTACAGGGCATATAGGATTATAGGATCATAAGATCATAGGAATTTACTAGGCTAATAGCCCTAGGGCCCTTACAAGCTTAGCCAAGTTCTTACCCTTCTTTTCATGATCAGCATCTATTGCTCCTATCCAAGAGGGACATGGGTGGAACCCCCGGGGTGAATTTACAGTCACCCATCCAGTCATCCAGACTGCATTTGAAGAGGGCCAATGAGGTGCTCTGTTTGACATGAAGTGGGAGTCTGTTACAAAGGTGTGGTAACCTCTGGGAGACAAATTATGTCTCTCCAGCAGGTTTTATTAATGTCACACACCAGGTTAAGGTCTTTAGAGCGAGTAACCCATGTACGATTTGACTTAAGGATATGCAGCATTTCTAATAAAGCAGGATCAGAGATTACCTTGTATGCAAGGCAGAGATAACCTCTGAGTAATCTGTATGAAACATAAGAAAGTCACAGTGATTTCAAATGATCTCCATAGGACAGATGCTGAAGACCTTGAATTTCCTTCTGAGGAATCTTTGTGGTTTCTCAAATTGCTGCAGGTGCTTGGAAAGGTACATACCAAAAGGGGGGTTGTACTCAATTATTGGCCTGATAAGGGAAGAGTACAGGGAGGTTATAACTTCTTTTTTTTTCTGTAGTTCACAAAGTGCCAATATTCATTATAGACTGTTTAGTTAGTTCAAATGACTCATGCTAGCTGTCTGTAGGGATGAGCTACTCTCTGATGACCCTTGTAACATATCTTTGAGTTTGCCCTTCATATGCATGTAACCCTTTAAGTATAAGAGTGATGAACCAAATGCAGAAGCCAACACCAGCTTTTTCATGTTTTTGGTCCCCTCACCAGTATAGCCCAGGGGACCAGTCCATCGACAACCACCTTATTTGTAGCTTCTAGTGGCACACATGAGTGAAAATTTTCTGAGACAAATGAAGTGCAGCCTTGGACTTTTTGTTATATATTGCTTGCTAGCCTTTAACCTGCCCCCATCCAGCCTGAAGCAGCACCACTATATAGTGTGTACAGGTCACCTAACAGTGCCATGTTACTAATGTATCTCTCTATTTCTACACTCAATGCCCCTAACAGTCCACTGTTACTAATGTCTTGCTCTGTCTCTGCACTCAGTGCCCCTAACAGTGCCCTGTTACTAATGTCTCGCTCTGTCTCTGCACTCAGTGCCCCTAACCGTCTCATGTTACTAATATCTTGCTCTGTCTCTGCACTCAGTGCCCCTAACAGTGCCCTGCTACTAATGTCTCACTCTGGCTCTGCACTCAGTGCCCCTAACAGTGCCCTGTTACTAATGTCTCACTCTATCTGTGCACTCAGTGCCCCTAACAGTGCCCTGTTACTAATGTCTCACTCTATCTCTGCACACAGTGCCCCTAACAGTCCCCTGTTACTAATGACTCGCTCTGTCTCTGCACTCAATGCCCCTAACAGTGCCCTGCTACTAATGTCTCACAATGTCGCTGCACTCGGTGCCCCTAACAGTGCCCTGTTACTAATGTCTTGCTCTATATCTGCACTCAGTGCCTATCTGCTGCAGCTCTCCAAACACTTTTGAGGGAGCTGCAGTGAAATGCAGAAACATATGCTCATACCCCAGCAGATGACTATGAACAAATAACACCCTCCACATATTACTAGCAGACAATATGGTACTTGGGCTGCTAGTGCAACCAAGGTATTTGGTGTCAGAGATGAATGCTGTTGCTGTGTGTGTCCTTGTGGCTGTGCTTACTATAACCCTTAGATAAACTACACCATATTGTTGATGCATCAGTGCTACAAGTAAACAGGTAAAAGCACTGCAGTTTAAAATGATACTCATATTATCAGGCCTGTAGTATTGTAATTATATTTACAAGTCTTCAGTCTCTTACATATTGTACTGAAACATACAAGTAATACTTAAGGCATAAACTACAGTAATTGTTTAAAATGCATTTACTCTCGAACATACTACAGAGGTACTGAAACCTACTTGTCTGCCATCAGGTATTTATGTCACTAAATACATCTTCATAACTTTTAACAGGAAAGACTACTTTGGGTACTTCCACATGAATTCAAAGGCTCTCCATTTATTTCCGAACCATCTGCCTGGAAGATTAAACCTTAGAGGAAATAGATAAAGCAGAAGTAAATCACCAAAAGCAAGGAGAACAGGATCACTTTAAACCACAGAAAGTCTTTTGTAGTGCATGCCTTTATCTGCAACGTATACTGAAGGAAAATTAATGGTGGCCAATGTACTTAGCTTATTACTTCCCTTTTGTACAGCTGTCAAATGTAAACTGTTTTAAAAATGTCTTTACTAAGTAACTTCATTTGACTATAAACTAATAGGGTAAAGTCATTACATATAACTAATAGATACATAATTTTGAACTGTAGAGCTTTGATTAACAGAAGCATGTGAATGGGAAATGGTCATTATAGGGCCTTTGCAAACTTGTTCAGATCAGGTAGTCCAGCCATAACATGTTTTTTTCTGCATGTCATTTATATTGATTTAGAAAATACTTACAGTATTTAATGTTCTGGTTTCAGTTTTGATAAACTAAATGGACTAAATCTCAAGGGGTCAGTAATAAAATGGATTTATTATTGACTGGACATTACACACAATGTAACAACAATATAGGGATGTACCTCAGAATTATGTGACGTTACAATTATGTTCCTTCATTTGCTCATGCTTTGTCCTAGACTAAGTTAGCAGCAAGGTTTGCTGATTGGTCGTTGTGCTGCAGTGACTAGTGTTTAGCAAAACTAAACATCTAAAAATGGAATTATTTGTAAAGGCACTTCTACGGGATTGAACCGTGCCTTTGCTATTTTTAATAAAGCAGCATTGTAATACTGTTAAGTGATGCAAATATAATCACTGTCCTGAACCTATGCAGTGTCATTTAACTTCATTATAGAGTTTCTTCAATCATAAAGTTTACTGACAGTGTCCCATCACTTTGCTCAGACCATCAAGACTATTCATTGCTAACTACACAACTTCATTTCAGTTTTTTCAATGTATTTTGTGTGTGCGTGCATGTATGTGTAAGCCCCCTTGCAGATGGTCTATTCCTTATGTCTAACAACCCTAGTCCTAACACTAGCATTAACCCTATCCCTAACAGTAAGCAAATTGGTCATTTGCTTTTTTTAACAATAGTACTTTCAGTGATGTGTACCAGTCATTCTCTTTTTCATTACTTTTTTCAGTGTAGTTGTATGCCATCAGTTGGCAGAATCCATCCTTGTTCTTGGTCTTTCTTTCTATATATATCTATATGTATCTATCTATCTATATATATATCTATATATATATATATATATATATATATATATATATATATATATACACATGTTTCATGACTGAGTGAACTGTCAAATGAAAGAATATAAAAAGAGCAATTGTTTTAGAGCCAATCTAAAAACAAAAAAAGACAAGAAGACAAACCCCCAGGATTCAGCAAGCAGCCATGCAGGAATAACTTATTCCTGCATGGCAGGGACCATTCCTGTGTAGCACAGCAGAGTGCCATGCATATGTACGAAGGTATAGCAATTTACCACTAAGTCATCTGAGCTGTAGATATGTGTGATGTTTTCTCAAACATATCATGCAGCACAGTCACTCAACAGTAGGGAAAATGTATTTATATATATATGTATATATATATATATATATATATATATATATATATATATATATATATATGTATATGTGCCGACATATGGTGTGCAGGGTCCTAGGTTCGAGACTTGTAAGGGCTGATTATTTTGTTGCTGGGCAGAACAATGGCTGTTGGATACAAAGTAATTTAGGCACTTTTAAGCAGTTATAAACAGGTTTGCATGGGTTTGTGCAACAGTAAGCAATGCTAACTGCCGGTTAAATATGCTTACAGACAGTTAGCCGGAAAATTGCTTAATCTGTGTAGGCATTGCTTACCGCTGTGCAAACAGGCTTAATCCTGCTTTCTACTGCTTAAAAGTGCTTACTCCCACTTACCCCCATGCTAATTTCTTTAAAAGAAAAGAAAAAGGGGTGATAGGAAAGTGGTGAAAAATGGGGCACAAAGAAGGAAAGACAATAGGGAAAGTAGCTAGGGATGTGCAGGATGGGTGTAGGGAAGGTCCATAGCTGTCCATTTCTTCTACAGCAACAGCTGTGCATATATACTGAATTTGGAGGTATATTTGGACACTCAAACCCCTGAGAGAGGGGTGAAGACAACAATAATGTGTTGTGAAGCCAAATAGACCAGATTACATGTGTCCAGTGGACACATAATGCATGGGGCAAATTTTTTTCTTGGGAACAGAGTGCCCTTTTCTTTTTAAGGTGTGAATGGGATGTTGGAGAAGGATAGTAGGTATTAAACAGCAAAGATGTGGTGAAAGTGCACAAAACGTAACCAGTAATCCAAAATTAGGCACCGGAGACCAGCAGTTCCAACACACAAGTAATTTAATGTCAAACACAGCAAAAGGAGCACACATCTACAAATAACATAAACGCTGATAAAAACACTTCCCCTTACATTTGATGGGCAAAAACATCATAGTTACCTAGTTAAACAACTTTTCCTGTTTGAATAGACCAGTGAAATCAGTGATTCAATTAATTACCAAGATACAGAAAGAGTAGATTCTAAACTGCATGTGGCAGTCTTACTAGTCTAGCACCACCTTGTGGACAAATAATAAAACACATGTAAATGTATATAAAAGCAAGAATTATTCTTCTAAGACTCCTTTTATGTGGGTAAGATGGAAAGGAGGTTAAAACAAAGAATGTATGAACACCTTCATGATTCAAGGAAGAAAATTGATAATAACACCCTGTACAAACATCTTCAGGCATGTCCAAAAGCTGAGTATCAACTTTTTTGATAGAGGTGGTCCCTATAGACCTCAGGGGTGGGCCATGGGAGACCAGACTCGAATACAGGGAATTATATTGGCAATTAGTCCTGGATGCTTGCAACAATTCAGGACTTAATGATATGGTGTCTTTAAAACCTGTACTCAAGCTCAGGTCTGCAAAATTGTGATATTTTTACATTTTTATGTATATTCATGTTATTTATCCTGGATTATTTATTCAAGTGAATTCTTGATTTTATATACATTTTCATGTGTTTTATTATTTGTCCACCAGATGGTGCCAGACTAGTAAGACTGTCACATGTAGTTTAGAATCTACTCTTTCTGTATCTTGGTAATTAATTGAATTGTTGATTTCATTGGTCTATTCAAACAGGAAAAGTTATTTAACTAGATAACTATGATGTTTTTGCCCATCTGATGAAGTTCTATGAGACGAAAACTTAAGGGTAAGTGCTTTTATCAGCATTTATGTTATTTGTGGAAGTGTGTTCCTTTTGCTGTGTTTGACATTAAATTACTTGTGTGTTGGAACTGCTGGTCTCCGGTGCCTAATTTTGAAGGATAGTAGGTATATTTGGGGAGGTAGGTTGGGTCAGAAGACAGACAGGACAGACAAGACAGCATACAGGGGCTGTATCAGACCTCCCAACCAACCCAAATTACTCGTTTTTTCCCGAGTGTTGGGGTCTAAATGAAAGGGTGCCACGATTTCCGAGTGGCACCCCTTCATTTCCGATTTCTTTGCTTTTGTTTTTTTTTATTTTTTTAATATTCATGCTGTCAGAGCTGATGTCATCACATGCACGATGATGTCAGCCCCGTCAGCACTGCCAGCCAGTCAGAACTTGAGCTCAAGGAGATCACGTCATCATTTCCGGCTGGCTGCGAGCAGGCGAGAAGTGCCTTGCCGAGAATTTGAAAGAAGAGCACTACCAGCCAGTCGGTTGTAAGGGAAGAATGCTGGCTTTAAATCTGCTGACATTTCAGACAGAAATGTAAGGGAAGAATGCTGGCTTTAAATCTGCTGCCGCTGAGAGAAATGCTGGCTTTGCAAGGGACTTAACTGTTTTGCTAGGGAGAATGCTGTCTTCAAATCTGCTGCTGACTTTTGCTCTAGGTAAGGGTGTGTGTGCCATCGTAGGGAGATTGCAATGGACTTAACTTTGCTAGGGAGAATGCTGCTTTAAATCTGCTGCCGACTTTTGCTTTAGGTAAGGGTATGTGTGCTGCCGCTGAGAGAACTGACTGAACTGCTTTGCTAGGGAGAATGCTGGCTTTAAATCTGCTGCCGTTTTGGACAGAAATGTAAGGGAAGAATGCTGACTTTAAATCTGCTGCCGCCGAGAGAAATGCTGGCTTTGCTAGGTAGAATGCTGAATTCAAATCTGCTGCTGACATTTGCTCTAGGTAAGGGTGTGTGTGCCACCATAGGGAGATTGCCATGGACTTAACTTTGCTAAGGAGAATGCTGGCTTTAAATCTGTTGCCATTTCAGACAGAAACTGCTCTGCAAGGGAAGAATGCTTTAAGTGTGTGTGTGTGTGTGTGTGTGTGTGTGTGTGTGTGTGTGTGTGTGTGTGTGTGTGTGTGAATGCCCCCAATGTAATACACCTGGTGGCTAGAGGTATTTAGGCTCAAACCCTGTACCTTTGGTACAGGGTAAAAAGAGCCTAAAGTCCCTAGCCACCACCATTTCTCAGTTTTGCCCAGATTTTTTTTTTGTGCTAAGAGGTTGAGAGCTATGGTGAGAACTGAATTCACTAAATGATAGCCATTAAGTTTCAGCCTTCCTATTGTTAAACTGCTGATTTAGCATAGTGGTATGTTGCACTGACTGTAGTATATAGTGTTCTGGGTTCAGGATTTGCCAGTAATGTGCATGGTGGTAACACAACATTTTATTCTAGCAACTTTCCAAAATTATACAAGCAATGTTTAAAATGTGTCCCTGGTTTTTGACCTTTTGCCCCCCTCCCAAAAAAAAAAAAACTAAAATTGAAAATAAGTGTGAGAAGCTGTGCAAGATACCTATGGCTTACACTACTGTCATTCTGTTTATAGTTTGGGTGTGGAAGTAGACTTTTATTATGGAAATGTTCTGAATTGGGCAGTTTTGTAATTATTGGTTCATACATTTTCTTTCATTGCCTATAGTACAGCATACTGAAAAAATGTTCATTCAAACAATACATTTAAAACGTGCTCTAACAAATGTGCTGTATTATACAAGGAATATAACTTAATGAAAGTCAGGAAGGTGCATCAAAGAAAAGAACACATGTATGTTTCTTGTTTTTTGTGCAAGGGGCCAATGATTTAAAAACAAAAAGGTAATCTTTATCCACCACTGGCCAGATGCATTTTCTTTGGACATGGTGCAGGTTTCAATGCTGTTTCAATGAATGTGAGCTTCAAGGGCAGAGAAGTTTTAATGCCAAGTCTATTTTCATTGTGAGACAGTATTGCTCTGTTTATCAGATGTCTGTTAGTGTTTGTGCATTGATGTGCTGCAAAATGTAAAAATAAAATCCAAATAATCGTTGTAGAAGTAAAGCAGTATGCACACATTAGTGTTTATGGTAAATGGGGTGAAATAGCCCGGTAATGGGACATTGGAATGGCTGCAGGGGGACTCTGGTGTCATATTTTGGTTGTCTGTTCTTCAGTTTGTGTTCGAAAGTTGGTATCCCACAATTCCATTGGAGTGGGTGGGGGGTTAAGTAATTATGTAAGCAAATTAGATGTTAATCAACATACAGATTTGTACCTATTTTTCATGGCCCTTGTCCAGATTTTTGATGTTTCCAGGTTGAGAGGTATGGGCTGTATATGACACATGTGGTGGGGGGGGGATAAACACCTTAGACAGGGAGGGGTTTTGGAAATCAGAAGCCCATGAGCCCCCAAATGGAAACAGTGAGACTGAGGTCCCCACCCATGGGCAGTCACCACTGCACCTTCACGGCCCTGAAGGTGGCTGTGCTGGGGGCTGAGCAGGAGGGGCAGGCTGACCCTCTAATTGTGCCACGCGGCCCTCAAGCTGGAGTAGCAGATCTCCAAACTCCCTTCGAAGCTTGCTATGCACCAATTCCCGGACCTGAATTTGGGTGACAGGATCTTGTCCATGCCTGCTCCCAGTTGTGAGACGAGCCCCATCCCCTGAGGCAGTTCCACCTGAAGGTGGTGCAGGACCAGTGAATGAGGTGGTCCTGGGGTGGGTCCCAGATGTGCTGGGGCCCGGTGCCATGGCCAGATGAAGTAGGAGAAGTGTGTCCGCTGGGACCGACCTTCCCAAACGTGCTATGGTGTTGCAGTTTTATTACATATGTGGGTTAGTAATAGTCAACACATTCCAGGATTAGTTATAACAGCATGCATAGATATTCCCATTAACCCAAAACACCAGATTTGGAACAGCTGCATAGCAAACAGAACACATGCATATATGGAACCACAGTGGCCTTTATAACAGCATGCAGGTTACATTGATAGCAACAGGCCACCAATGATAGTGTTTCAACATGGAATATTAATAGAAACACATTTCAATATTTGTTGAACAATAGGACATATGTCCCAACAGTAGGTTTGGTGTAAACATACCCACTGATTTGTGTGTTTAGATTATTGTTCCAGATATGGTGGGGGGAGAGAGAGATGTCAATTGACAACTTATATATCCTTGCAATATGAGGTCCTCTGATTTTTTTTCCTGTTTATGTCTTCCAGGTACAATGTCACAGGAATGGCTCCCTGCAGATGCACCCCAAGAAAATGATGTCATCATACACTTTGTCATTCTCCATCATGGCATCTTATTTGGGTGCAGGACCCATGACCTGCAGGAGAGGACCGCCCTGTGGAACAAGATCAGCCACAGGGTAAATTATGTCAGCTTATATAACTGCAGTTATGAGCAGGTGCGGCATCAGTGCACTGACCTGATCCACCACGCCTGTCAGCATGCTGCTGCCATTTGGAGGGACCAGTTAGCCACAGGTGGGGGTCATGCCATCCAGCCCCCATGAACACATGTTGAGGAGCTCCTCAGCAGGCTTGGGGCACCCACCTGCCAGCCAAGACAGCAACTTGAAGATAACATTATGGAGTGCCACCCACACAATGGATGAGGAGCATCCAGGTAAGTCCCCAGGGTACATTAGTAGACCACTCTTGCTTATCCATCTTCATCTGTAAAGTATCTACATGCATATGTCAGATAAGATAGTCTATTGCTGCAGTGTAGTAATGAATAGATGTGCATAATCTGTAGTATTGTGTGTTTGTACTGTTGATGTACTGCAATGCTGCTCCCACCCTATACCAATGCCACAGGTGTGGCTACTGACATTACATCTCTCACACATCTATGTAGATCCCTCTGGTATACAACTGGGGCAGTAGCCTGTAGCTGGTGAGTATGGAGTTGTTTTGTTCGGATTTGCCAATACACCGACCATGTTATGGCCATGGTATTTGCCATGCACACATTTAACACATCTACCCATAATGCATGCTGTACATGTTCAATTATTGTTGCTTTTAACTGCACTGCATCACAGTGGTCACCATGGTGGCATATCGGAAGGTTATGTAAGAGTCCTGCAGTATACCTAAGAACCTGACAGTGCAAGATGTGTGGACAGAGATGAACATAATGGTGAAACAAATGGCCTACAGTAGGGACATGTCTGAAACATTACCCTTATACAGTGGCTACAACAATGTATACACCACTATTACAATGGCAACTGTTCCAGATCCAAACAACGGCAAATCACAATACCACATTCCACACCTTTTACAACCTGTAATGTGATTCTAACATGAGCAATGAATGTGTAATATGGAATCCTATGTTAGGACAACAAATATGGGGAATACAAACCTTAACAAACACTGGAAGCATATGTGTGCACACACTCCAAATAACATATAGTGGAAGCAGATTGTGAGGTACTGACAGCATTCACTCTTCTTGAGTACACACCTTCCATTAAGTACAGGGCCTCAATGTCACACCAAGTAATGGTCTGCTGTCCAAGAAGTATGTCCATGACATTTGCCCACTCACCTGCAACAGAGGCAGCCGTGGCTTGCACAAATCTTACAAACCATGGAATGGATCCCATATCTGAATGGTATCACTCAGGAGTGGGAGAAGTAGCCTTATCTCACCATTGCATATACTATGGCAAGCAGTGCAGACAGTCATGTATGTGTGTATAAAGTATGGGACAACATTAATGTAGAAAATAAACAGATGCCCATCCAAGACAGATGACAACACATGTTGCAAACTGGTCACGGAGGCTGCCCAGAAACATGCAGCAACACTGTAGGACTTGCAGGAATGTCTAGCAAGTACTGCCTGTGCAGTACCTGTGTTAACAATCACCTTGAATCTGCATAAGTGTGGCCTATGAGTTAGGATAATCAGATGGAAGAGTTGTTCCACAGGAAACATCATCCAGGGCTATCTACAGGTAGCATATGCATAGCATCAAGTCACCCAAAGGCATGTGTTGCAATGTATAATGGTGTACTGAGACCAAGGCTGAAATCTACAGACAGTATTAATAAAGATACATGTGGTGCACAAGCAATATCACACTCCATCTCAGGCCCACCATCCCCATTTTTACCTTGCTGGTGCCAGTGTACACCTTTAGGTTTGCTGTTCGTTAGCAAGGATTAGGCTGGTAGACATGGTGTTCTGAATTTGGAACACAGCAAAATAACACTCATGTGTGGTCCATAGCTGTCAAGCATCTGCAATAAGGCTGAGGATGGGGGGGGTGTCATCTTGAAACAACAGTGAACTGAAGCATACATCCAAAATTCACTAGGAATGGTTGTATCTGAACACAGTCAAGGTCATGAATTGTGCCAGACATAACTCTGACTCCACAGCAATAGTGAAGGCACTGTGTGACCTCCAAGGACTGTGCACATGAGCAATCTGGCAGAGCTGGGGGACATTTCTAGGGTGGAGTGACCAAATAATGGCAAGTGAAGATGGGCCATGCTAGTATACCCCTTCCAGGAATAGTGACTGCTGTAGTTCACTTAACAGGTGCTGCAACAAACCATTGTGTTCAGGTTGTGGACACTTATGCAACCCACATATTGTATGCATCTCATCCAGATGCTGAATGAGATGCATACAATATGTGCACACTTATGCAACCTACATATTGTATGCATCTCATTCAGCATCTGGATGACTAACACATTTATTTGATACTGTATTTGATTGCACAGGTCATATGTCACATATCAGGTGTGTGTAATATTAACATATGCAGTATTGTGTCCCCTTTGCATATCATGGAAGAGGCTGGCATGTCAACAAGGGTGTGTACACTCCTCATATCCACATTAAGATTTGAAGGTTGTCAGTATAATCGGATTTTATTGCTCATACATACACTGCTGATGATGGTGGTTGGGAGGGTGGCCTAATGGTTAAGGTATTTGCCTTACAAACACAAGGTGCAGGGTTCCAGTCTCACAAGGGATAATTGGCTAGGCTTCCAATGGCTCGCAAGGGCAGTTAGCTTAGTACTAACCTATGAACCTATGAACCTATGAGATCTGCAAATCAGAGGTCAGGCATTAGCGGTTAAGGTATTCATGTCCCAAGCACAAGGTACAAGGTTCTATCCTGCATTATGGCTGGGAGGGTGGCCTAATGGTTAAGGTGTTTGCCTTACAAACACAAGGTGCAGGGTTTGAGTCTCACAAGGGATAATTGGCTAAGCTTAAAATGGCTCGCGAAGGCAGTTAGCTTAGTACTAATCTATGAATCTATGAATCTATTGACATCAGTCCTCATATCATCCCAGGTATGTGTCAGACAAACACATAGGGGCTTTGAGCAACAGAGCAAACATAACTGCCACACATATACACATTCAGCAATGGTGTGTACACTCATGAGATATGGTGCACAGTACATGCCAGAGTGCTATACAGGTGCACAGCAATACTGTGTACATGGGTGCAGTGTGTTCCAGGGGAAGGCGTATCACCTACTAACACAACTCATGCATCACAGAGATGTATAATGTTGGTAAAAATAATTGGGTATAGCTGCAGTGCATGCTGTTGAGTGCCATATGTCATGCATCTTGACTGTTGGGTAATGAGAGGTCTGTGTAATATCTTTGTGCCACCTCACCTGTAAGTGTGTGTGTGTGTGTGTGTGTGTGTATGTGTGTGTAGAGGTAAGCAATAATGTACAGGTCTTAAATTACATTTTTTTCTTTTCCCCTCATGGGTGGCGAGGTGGGTCAGGGTCCCTACTGCAGGCAAACTGATGTTAGTGCCCATACAGACTCTAACAATGATGATAGGTATGGTGAGGCACAGGCAGGGTTATCAGGGACTGAAGCTGTGCTATCGGTTGACATCCCACTTTTATCCACCCCATCCCCGCACACAGTCACAATGCCTATACATACTCCATCACCAGTGGCCATAGGTTAGGGACAGTTGGCGGGTGCTGGCATGGGATAGGACAGGACAGTGTGGCGACTATGGCAAGTGTGTCTGTACACATCAGCCATAGCAGGATGACTGGCAATGTACCACACAGGCAGATGTACGGGGTGCTCGTAGAAGGGCTGCTGGCCATCATGTCCCCGGCAGAAGTGCCACAGCAGGTGTCACCAGATGCATGTTTTGGGCCATCATGGAGGCACAGACACATGTGGAATGTTATACCAGAGTCTGAGGCTCCAGAGGGCTACTCATTCTGCTGTACTTGACAACATCCGTGATCTTCCAGGTGCCCACCATTATTTTGCAGAGGTCCTGGATAGATGCTTGGGTGAGATGGTGTGAATCCTCGACCAAGTGGTGTCTGTGTTAGAGCATGTGGTGTGAGTAGGGCATCAGTCACATGGACGTAGATCAGCAACTCCAACAGGTGGAGGTCTACATGGACGTGAAACAACTCAAGTCGCTCCCATAGTGGCAGTGCCAGAACCAGCAGGGGGGTGCTGTCCACACCACAATGCAGCAGGCCACATGCACATGGTTCTGGCCAGTCCCAACAGGAAAGCGGATCCAGCGGAAAATTGTCATCATCAGGGGAGAGTACCATATCTGGGCTTCTACCTTTTAGTGCCTGTGGAACCCCTGGCAGGCACAGTTCCCATGTCCGTGGCTGGAGACGGTGAACTGTACACCCTGCCATGTATGGTCTGCAGCTGTCCAACAAACTCCTGTATAAGGCAGCTACATGGCAGAACTGTGTGCATACATACAAACACACATCACCAACATAGCTAGGGCACCTCCATACCTACACACACCACATCTGCACAGCCCAATTAATAAAGAACCCCCTAACACATACACATGATGTCAACCAAATGGCTCAGCATAGGCCTCTGGCAAACCCACCACACATCCTGTGCATATGATGATATCTGTGGCACATCCCTGTCATCCATACCATCGATGCAGGGACATGCTAATATGGTTCTGATGCACAGGGTGAATGTACTGAGGTTTAGCAATGTAACACTCTTTAACTTGTTTTCAGCTGGAATGTTTAATGCTTACATGTCAGGATGTGTAGCTGTCCAGCCATGATGCATTATAGCTGTTATTAACACTGACTGATTGTGGTCTCCATAATGTATTCTGTTTGTGTTCTAGGTGTCTGTGTGTCAGCAGGATGTTGGTCTGCTGTCCTTTCCTACAAGGGGTATGGCACTGTGCTGACACACTGACTGTGTCATATCCTGGATACAGCTGAACACAAGTAACAGGTCTGTATAACAGTTACTGCATGTGCCACATGGCTGATAGGCTTCAGGGGTGTATACAGGTGAGTGCATGGTGGCTGATGTCAGCAGCTCTTCTACAGTGGACAATGGTAAGTGTACTGGGTAGCACACACCAAATGTTTGTGAATAACACACACACACGCACACACACACACACAGAGGCTTTGGTGTTGATGCGATACACAGAGAACACTGTACACGTGGATGTACTTAATTTTGCAGTAAACTCATTTTGGCCTATGTAATTCCACCAGGACCAAATAGCCAAAACATCACATCAGTAAATAATCAGTTTGCCAGTTTAATGTCATTGATGATGGTACTGGCAGGATATATGCCCTCTTCCCCAATGTGATGCAATTGTGGAGTAGGTAAACATAGGTGTGCTGGTGTGGGTGGCACAGCCCCCCACTTTGGAGGGTGTAGGATGGCATAGAACCACACATAGTGTGATTAACAAATATGTAACCTGTTAACATAAACTATACAGTATAACAGCAGACTAAATGGGGGGATACGCACAACAATAACCCCAATGCGGGTGGCTGTGCCAACAACCACACCCAACTATATATACCAACTCCAGTATCGCTGTACAGCTGTACAGTGGGTAAGAGGGCATTTACACATCCACTACTAGTTTTGATGGAATGAATTTCCACAAGATGATTCATTTGAAATGTTACCTTTTGCCAGTTTGTTGTCAGACAAATGATCTCCTGGGACATATATTTTCTGCAAACTGAAGTAGATCCCTTCACATACACACACACTTACTTCGCAACACTGAAAGTAGAACCCCTACCTAGGTACTTATTGCTAGTAATGTGTTTGGCCTTAATTGCACACACCGCAGAGCTTTTAGGATGAGGTGTGTCCCGAGTTTTCTGTTAAGTGAAGAACATCACCAGGCCTTTATACAGTATGGTAATGGGGGATGTACTGGGTGTTAATGAACAATACAAAGTATGACATACTGTCATATACACATTGACAAACACATACAGTCATAGACACATATGACAGACCTGGGTTTAGCAGTGCTAACTGCCTTGTCAATGAGTCCGTACTGTTAGGGCATTTTTGCACACAGCACATGCATCATTGGGCTGGATAGTGTAATCTGTTACCTGTATGGTTGATGATGACAGCGGTGTTCATACAGTTGACCTTGGGACATGTACTGGGGGTACCACGGTGTAAAGACAGTATACCCAGCACCCACACCCCACATTGGATATTGTACTCACTGAAACCCATGATAATACTCAGACATACCCACAATTACACATTGACCAAGACTACAATACAAACTATTGTCTATCTAATCAGTGCAACTACGGGGATATGCATTTATTGCACATGCCACAGGGATAGTAGGGTGAGGGTTTGTCATGGCTCTCCTAATGTCAGCAACATCACCATCCCTTATAATGTATAGCAAGGTTTATTGTATTTGTGTATTTGGAGAATGTGGCCTCAGAATGCTGTCTCCTACAAATATGTACAGTCAGACACACACACACACACACACACACACACACACACACACACACACACACACACACACACACACACACACACACACACACACACACACACACACACACACACACACACACACACACACACACACACACACACACACACACACACACACACACACACACACACACACACACACACATTTGCCAGGACTCAGAGGGTAACCCACACCTATCTACCTATTTGTAGGACAGTGTTATGCTGGTACTGCAAGCTCCAAGTAGCCCATAGGGTGAAGAGTGTAACAAGGTACATTTAATGTGAATTACAGCAGCAGCCATTTCTAAGTATAGCAATGGGGTGGTGTAGTGGGTGAGAAGGCCCTCAGAGGATTTTCAACTGCAATTTACAAACACACAAACATGGTTATACTCAATAATGCACACACACATTTCTCAGTACTGAGGTCCATAGGTGCAGGTGTTCATAGGTGTGTACCAGGCTTATGTCCATGGAGAGATTAGAAGAGTAGGGCATGTGGGTACACTGGTACCATGTCACCTGACATTTGTCAGCAGGCCATCTATCAACTGATGCCACATGAGTGATCCCCAGGGTGACAGTTAAATTCAACATCCACTCCTCTGGTTTTCTCTTGAAGAGAGCCAGTGAGGTGCTCCAATTGACATGTATGCAATGTATACTGCATAACATGGCCAGTGTCTGGGTTAGGGACCTGTACCCAAACATGTTCTGTCGACTGTGGTAGTCTGTTTGAGGTATCCATGGCATGTGGTGCAGACAGAGTGGGGTTTCCTAGCTGTGGCATTCATAAGACAGCTGGGCAAACATGTAAGTGTCGGTCAATTAGAGATTGCCTGTAAGCAGCCATGATGAATACTTGACATCTGCACATCTGTACAGAGCATAGGCAGCAAGTAGCTAGCCAACAGGTTATGCATTAGGATGTAAATTCTGACAGTCATCTGAAAATGATAGATATGCCATTACTACATGAAAACAGTCCTCAATGACATGTCCTAAAACATAGTAGTCTACAGTTAATATCAACATATCAGATCACTATCCAATAGGAGATGCATAAAAACATACAGGTCAAACACCAAGAACACGATAGTACACAAAGTCCAACTTTGCATGCAGGGGTCTATGGTTCCAGTACTACAATCTGCAATCTACTCTTACTTGGAAAAGCACTGTTAAAAGTAGTAATGTAATGATACAATACGTGCGTGTGTGACTGCATATAACCTGGGCTACTACCCAAGTATGAAACACATACAAAGAGGAAAGATTGTGGCACTACCCATGTATAGTCAGGTGTTCCATACAGTATGCTCACACCCCTTGCCACTGTAATGACAGCACATAGAAGCATGTTATGTACATGGAATTAAATACACTAACTAAAGATGTCATTACCCTGCTATTTTATCAGACATGAATGTGATCACTGGTTACCAGGGCTGAGCTATGCTTAGCAGGTGTAAGAATTACTTAACTGTAAATGCTAAGTACATTTGTGCACTGGTAAGCGAAGCTTACACGGTGTAAATGCCTATTCGTTTAACTGTACGTTACCACTGCTTACCATCAGGCAAACCCACGCAAATCCACTTAAAGCTGCTCAAAACTGCCTTAACCACTCTGTATCCAACAGTCCTTGTTCTGCTTAGCAACAAAATAAACATACTTTACTGGTCTTGAACCGAGGACCCTCTAAACAATAGTCACAGCAGTTAACCACTACGCCATCCGAGCTGTTACAATGTCTGTTGTTTTTCAAATATATCATTCAGTACACATACTGAATAATAGTGAACAACTGCTCTCACTACTACATTTGTTTAGTACTTGTAAGTAAAAAGGGTGTTGAATCAGTCATGTTCTTATATGTAAATATACACATATTAGATTAATATGGTGGGATACATCTGAGAAGGTATATACAACACTCATGTTTACACATAAAAGTATATATATATATATATATATATATATATATATATATATATATACATATTCATACACACATACACACACACACACATACACACACACACACATGATAAGTAAATCAAAACACCAACTCCAATACAGGAATCCACATAGAAAAAAATGACGAACCAGTCGACCACAGTGTAAACGGAGCTGACAATAAGGCACAGACCAGAGCAATGCAGGTATAAAATGAAAGCGTTTATTCCAATTGAGCACACTGACTGAGCGCTTTCACCAGGTAAACTGGTTTCTTCAGAGTCATACAAAACACACCCAGCAAGTTGTTCTTAAATACTCACTAATTTCATAATTAAGTAATCAATCAATCAAATCTCACTTATAAAAGAAGCCTTGACACAAAGTCAAAATTAGTAAAAAACTCTCAAAGTATTAAACAGTGCAAACACAAAAAATAAAAAATACAAAATACATGTGCATACTTAATATATATATATTTATATATAGCTATATATATTTGTATATAGTTCTCTCTCTCTCTCTCTCTCTATATATATATATATATATATATATATATGTATGTATATATAACATAAGCCTATGACATGTAGTGGAGTCATATCTCAGCACCATAACTCTCAACCTGTTAGTGCAAGGGAACATAATGTATGTATGGGGTTGGGAGGGTGGCCTAATGGTTAAGGTGTTTGCCTTACAAACACAAGGTGCAGGGTTCGAGTCTCACAAGGGATAATTGGCTAGGCTTAAAATGGCTCGCAAGGGCAGTTAGCTTAGTACTAATCTATGAACCTATGAACCTATGTATTGCAGTTATAAATGCAGAATGATGCTACAGTGACAGGGGCTGTGTCAACATACATGTTGTGAAGGAAGGCTCTTCTGAAACTGACATGTATGCCATCAGTTACTGTCAGACATCATAAAATCATCATAGTGAAGTACCACACAAATCACAGTAATGATCCTATGGAATAGAGAAGCAATATGAGCAATAAACATGGACAGTCTGAAACAATCTGGTCAGTCAGGACGTATACACAGAATGCCTTAATACAAGAAATGTGGAATAAATCTGACAAAG
The DNA here is from genome assembly GCF_019279795.1 of Protopterus annectens. NCBI lineage: Eukaryota > Metazoa > Chordata > Ceratodontiformes > Protopteridae > Protopterus > Protopterus annectens. The sequence continues at coordinate 1,391,063,880 of NC_056735.1, read as the reverse complement.
GGGATGTTTAGAGCCATGAAAATGGGGATATATCAGAAATACTAGACTAGATAAGCTCACACAGTTGATGCATTCACACCCTTCTGTCTGCCTAACACACATTAACTGGAGGAGCAGAGATCCCAAGCCTGCATCTTCACACCAGCCCACTGCTTTGTCAGAAATACACAACACATATGGTGGCCAGGCAACAGTACATCTGACAAATATCTGGACATTACATCACACTAGGGTAAATACACTGTGCTGCTAGGCAGGTCACCAAGCACTGTCTACACTACAGGCAGACTGCCACAACACTAACCCAATTTACCTATGGGGGAATACACATGTATTTGAAAATATAGCAGGCACTACAGGCATGTAACTACATGGGGTAACAGACACTAGTGTGAAAGTGCATACCCACAACCGATCTCAACACACTCACAGTCATTTAATGGTAAGCCTAAGTAATAGTACAGTCTATGGCCTGTGTGAACAAAAGTCATCATCATGTTTGCCACTCACACACTAACCCTACATATACTGGCCCAATTCATAGTGTAGTCTGATGCCTGACTGTGGTATGGTACATGACTCAGTCTGGCCCTACAAACATATAGACTGATAGGGTTTTAGAAACTGGAGCAGCATGCACTGTCACATAGAAGAGGACCAAGAACACTGACATCTATCCCAGTCTGTACACAGACCAAATAACATGATCACAATACACTGCTATATAATACAGACACTCTGTCAACAATCACCATAAGTATACAGACCTCACTACTGTACAGACTACCACAGAATATCCAGGTTTTGTCCTCAACTATTAGACCTTCTTTACATTACATGTCTGGCAGTCTGATATATCACTGGCTTGATATCAGGAATTATGTCATTAAATAATGGTATACTGTACATATCCACCTCTTACTGCATGACATATGAACAAAGGGTGACAGACTTGTGGGACAGAGGCACAAACACAGGGCCAATATTGACATATTGCAGTAATAAACTGAGTACATTGCTGGTGTAACAGGGTTTGTTGTGACATATCTCTTCTGAGGGATATGAAGTCAGTAACACATATGGATGTTACAATTTCCTGAGTCCAATAATCAGAATATGCTACTGCATTTATGAAGGCAGAAAATGTGTGAGTAACACACCAAATCTCAGGCTCCAAACTCTGGCCAGTCTGCAGATAGCCCTTACAGGTGAGAGTTTTCTCAACCACATAACACTGTCATGCCAGACTTTAAATCATGCAGAACAGCCATATCCACACAAACCCTGTTAAACCAACATTACTTCAAATGTAGAACAGCAATACTTACATTCTGTCCCCATGTCTGGAACATCCCCCTCCTGTTTTCTGCCCTGTCTCCACAGTGTTTGTTGTAAGTGGTATCTCTAACTACCCTCTGTGATGCTGTTTGTCACACACCCACATGAAGCTCCACTCAGAGTGAGGGGGAAGGGCCAACACCCACTGGCACTGGTTACTTATAGGGGTGTGTTTCCATGCAGTTGGCTATAGGAATGATACCACAGGTGTTCCACATGCAATTAGCAAGTGGAGGACTCCAATTCATGCACAGGCCATCAGCTGATCATGACCATTACATACTAAACTCAAGCTGCTGCCTATGCAAAACATATGCATTTTTTCACATCTACCAGAGAGGGGGTGAGAGAGAGACAAAGGGAAAGAAAGAAAGGAAGAGAGAAAGAGCCAAGTGTGTTTGTGCATGATCTGTGGGTAGAGAGAGGTCTCTGCATATTATAATGGTTGCCTACATACAAATGTTATAGCTGTGTATTGTCTACAACAACCTCTATGGTGTTTGACAACTGTTGCCCTTGTAATGTGACATTATGACATATGGGTCCTCAATATGAGGATGTAGCAAAATCCACACTGCAATAGATCCTGTCATTTACGCAATCACCCCAACACCCATACAGGATACTGATGACCCACACACACACACACTTGCCACTATTGCGTTTCAAACCCCTACCTAGCTATGTATTGGTACTATAATGTTACACAGTTATTGCAAGTGCCACGGTGGCTATATGTTGGAGAGCTGCCCACAGGTATCTTTGAAGGTGAGTGACATCAGCTGCAGTGCTAAAGGAGGGGTGAGGGAAGTGCAGTAAGTGTGAATGACCACAAAAGCAGGTGTCAACACAGACTCATACACAACATTTTTACAGCTGCCGGGACCAGGATTAGAACTCCTATTTAACCAATTTGCTGCACTATGGTATTACACAGTTATCGCAAGTGCCACGGCAGTTATATGTTAGACAGTTGTAGTCTGATGCCTGACTGTGGTATGGGACATGTCTCAGTCTGGCCCTACAAACATATAGACATCAGATACAGTGCTAAAGGAGGGGTGAGGGAAGTGCAGTAAGTGTGAATGACCAGGAAAGCAGGTGTCAGTAAAGACTCACACACTCTCACAGTTGCCAAGATCAGGATTAGAACTCCTACCTATGTAGCTTGCTACACTATGGTATTACACAGTTATTGCAAGTGCCACAGCAGTTATATGCCTGAGAATTGTCCAAAGGTATCTTTGAAGGTGAGTGACATCACCTGCAGTGCTATAGGAGGGGTGAGGGAAGTGCAGTAAGTGTGAATGACCACAAAAACAGGTGTCAACAAAGACTCACACACAAACACACACATTTTCACAATTGCCAGGACCAGGATTATAATTCCTACCTAACTAGCTTGCTACACTATGGTATTATGCAACTATTGCAAGTGCCACAGCAGTTAAATATTGGACAGATGTCCAAAGGTATCTTTGAAGGTGAGTGACATCAGCTGCAGTGCTAAAGGAGGGATGAGGGAAGTGCAGTAAATGTGAATGACCACAAAAGCAGATATCAAAAATACTCTCTCTCTCACACACACACACACACACACACACACACACACACACACACACACACACACACACACACACACACATTTTCACAGTTGCCAAGGTCAGGATTAGAACTCCTACCTAACTAGTTTGCTACACTATGGTATTACGCAGTTATCACAAGCACCATGGCAGTTATATGTTGGAGGGCTGTCCAAAGGTATCTTTGAAGGTGAGTGACATCAGCCGCAGTGCTAAAGGAGAGGTGAGGGAAGTGCATTAAGTGTGAATGACCAGAAAAGCAGATGTCAACAAAAACTCACACACAAACATTTTCACAGTTGTCAGTACCAGGATTAGAACTCCTACCTAACTAGCTTGCTACACTATGGCATTACACAGTTATTGGAAGCACCACAGCAGTTATATGTTGGAGAACTGTCCAAAGGTATCTTTGAAGGTGAGTGACATCAGCTGCAGTGCTAAAGGAGGGGTGAGGGAAGTGTGAATAACCACACAAGCAGGTGTCAACAAAGACACACAGACAAACACACACATTTTCACAGTTGCCAGGACCAGGACTAGAACTCCTACCTAACTAGCTTGCTATACTATGGTATTACGCAGTTATTGCAAGCACCACAGAGCTTATAGGAGTGAGACCTGGCCAAAGGGTTATTTCAAGGTGACTGACATCAGTAGGCGTGGTAACATGGGCAATGGAAAGTGCAGTGTGTGTATGAATGGGCCATAATTCATTCCTCTGGACACACACACACACGCACACACGCACACACGCACACACACACACACACACACACACACACACACACACACACACACACACACACACACACACACACACAGTCACACACAACTTTACATTTGACAGGACTGCATATACAAATGCTACATGAATACTGTTTTTTTTACTATTGTGTTACACAGTTATCAGAATCACCACAGACACTATAGGGGTGAGGGCTACCAAAAGGAATGACTACAGTGATTGACATCTGCACATCATGAGATATCGGCCAATTGGATGTGTAGTGGGTGGGACAGGCCTTATAATGGAATTTTATCTGTCACTGTCTGTCTCTCTCTTCCCCACATCTCTGTGTGTGTATATGTTTGACATATTATAGTGTGTTGGCCTTGGATATGTGTGAGTATTCCCATCCAATGTGTGTGTGAAGCATAAATGGTCCACAGTTTGGTGTGTGTGTGCACAGAAATCTGCAAATGACAGATATGTACAGTCCACTGTGTTGTCAGACATGGGCTTCATTTCTCTAAGTGTAGGAACATGTCCAGTATGACCTTCTGTATTGAGTGTGTGAATCCATTCCAGGTAGCCTTCATTGTCCCCTTTAAACATTGTTCTTAATGTTAATTTTCTACCAAATAATTTTAATTATTTGAGTATATCTACTAAATTAGCCTTCTGTGATGGTATAAAGTTTAGACCCTTAGCAAGTAACATTATTTGAGCTTCAAACTGATTCAGTATTTGTGATAGTGTTTTCCAACATGCCATGCCAGAATCAGACTCACAGAGGGGTTCCTAGTATGAGTGGGTGTGCACCAGGGTTCATTTCTGAGCCCAGTGCTGTTTATACTGGTGATGGACTACATTAACAAACAGGTTGGAGGGGACAAATCAACAAAGTTATTGTATGCAGACCATGTGGCATTACAGGCAGACTCTGAGCAAGAACTTCAGCAAAGGATAAGGGAATGGAATACAAAACTGAAGGCACATGGGATGAAACTAAGCATAGATAAGACAGTGGTGTTGACAGCAAATTGGTGAAATCAGAAGAAGCTGAGAAATGAGACAGAAAGGAAGAAACTGGAAACAGGTAAATGGCTTCAAGTATCTGGGAGGGGTGGTTGAGGAGAAGGGAAGTCTGAATGAAGAGGTCAAGGCTAGGGGCTGCAGCCAATTGACATAGTGTGTCAGGTGTAGTTTATGACAGACTAATGTCAAAGAAACTGAAAAGTAAGGTGTACAAGACAGTGGTGCAACCAGTACTACTGTATGGTACAGAAACCTGGGCAGTAAAGACAGAGCAGATGAATAAGCTAGAGGTGACGGAAATGAAGTGCTGGAGAATGGTGGTAGGATGCACACTGTAGGATAAATGAAGAAATGTGAACATAAGAGCAGAAGCCAAAATAGCTTCAATTGCAGAAAAGACCAAAGCGAACAGATTACGGTGGTTTGGACACATGCAGAAAAGCAGAAGACAATCTGCTGAAGAAGATTTGGGACAGACAGGAAGAAGGTAAGAGGAAACGAGGACATCCAGCAAAGAGGTGGATGGATTGTGTGAAAGAAGATCTGTGACAGTCAGGCATGAGTTTTGAAGAAGGCAGGAGTGTGTCACTGAATCGAGAGAGATGGTGATAGTTAACATGATACCCCGACCGCATGTAGAAAATGGGATAAAGGGGGCTGATGATGATGATGATGATGATGATGTTGTAATTAAAGTCATCTTGCATCATTAATGTGCATATTATACACATGGATATCATAAAACTTGTTGGCTCTAGTATAGGATACTGAGAGCTTCTCTGATTGCTACATTTAAAGAAACACTTTAAAGTTTGACATTTCCATTATCTGAGTCATTTTAAAATTGTGCTATTATCTGTCAAATTGTACAGCTTTTCAGCACCCCATATATAAGGACTGTATCGACAATCATACTTTCATATGTATCAAATGCAGACTGTTATACTCTTACCCAAATGTTGTTAGTAAATAGGTTCTTTGGCCAAATGATTACGGTAATGTTGTATCCTGTCCTTAAGAGTTGAGATTGCATGGCTGTCTGACACCCTAGGCTTGTGATGCTTAATAACTTTTATGTCATTGTCATGATATAAGTAAAATATTACAGTGAAGTAGACATCACAGGTCAGTGCTCCTTTATGTATATTTTGAGGCAGAAAACTTTTGTATGGTATGTGTTTATCCATATCACCAAGGTTTTCATTAACCCATAGCTTCTAATAACATGGATCACCTTATGGTGCATATATATTGGGATCGTGCAAAATGGTTCATTATTTCTCCTCAAATGCATGCAGGTACAAAAGTAGAGAATAACATATGTGTTGATTGTTTTTGCCAGGATATAGATGTCACATAAGTAACTCCTTAGCAATTTAAGTACATTTTCTCTTTAATTAAAGAAAAGTGAAAAGTAAACATATTTGTTTGTCATTGTGTTTTACTTGTTTTAGTGGTGAACAAAACAGAGAATGCAATTGCAACAGGTAGTAGGAATTAAGTTTATGATTAGAGGGTGTGTAAAAGAAAAGGTAATGGTACCTTTTATATTTAAACTACATTTTATCTGGGCAAAATCTCATGTAGTTTTCTTGACACAATACTCTTAAGCTAAACAAATCCTATTACTCAATAGCCATCTGCTAAAAAATCCTTCAACAGACTGGACCTCTACATCTTCGAACTCACTACCTAAAGAACCTGATGTATTCAGCAATCACTCACTTTTTATGAAAAGACTGAAATCACACCTTGCTGAGGAAAATGAATGTGTTTGTTTCAGAGACATTAGCTGGAATATTTTTCAGTCTTTTTAACTGCACTGCACTGCTCTATTACTCTTTATTCGATGATTTAAAATAGTTCTGCTTTTCTACAGGTGCTATTTATGCTATTCCTATGGTTTCTATGCTTTACTGCACTTTTTTTCATCTGTATACATAGCTCAGTGCTTTGTTTCTGTTTCTCAGTTTTGCTTCAGTATTCCTGTGTATAATTATTTATGTGAAGTAAATTCTAGTTAATTAGTACAACATATATAATTTTTATTGTAATTTCCTAATAATTATGTGTTTGTCTGACATTCCAATTTAATATCTGTGACGTCTTTGCCTTATGGCCCAGGTGGTGGCTAAAAGAGTCCTGTACCAGTCCACCCACCCTGTCAACAAAAAAAGCCAACAAACAATAAACAAGCAATAAATAATTGTCTCCAATGTGCAACAAACACAACTTTTGCTGGCTTCAGTTTGTAGGTATGTTCTGAACCACTGAGGATTCCTGACCACCATTTTGTTAATTCTCATTCACTGTTATTGTTGAACTAGATACTTGGTGTAGCAAGCTGATATGAGGGTGGTATAGTTCCCTGAGCAGTTTTAGTGCAAGACTTTAATATTGTTGTGAGTTTCATCACAATGTATTGTATTGTGCAAGCCGGCGGTGCACTTACCAGGATTTTTCCCCCTTTCTTCACTGTGATGCAACTGTGAAATTGGCATATATAATTTGGGGGAGGGGGAGTGTCAGGAGGACTTGTCCCCTTGCAAAAAATATTTTTTCAAATTTTTATGGTTTTGCGGTTCACCGTCTTCTAATATCAAGCACATAACTACCGCGATACTATGAAGCATAAAATGCGCGTCTATGTATTTGTCTAGATTAGATTTTAATTTCTGGTCTGCCTACAATTTCCACCTGCAAAATGTTTATAGCTTTTTTACCACTTTTATTGTAATCAGCATAGTCATTTTACATTATAAATGTGCTGATTTATAGGGAATGGTGAGCTGAAAAAAAACATGCTTCACAGCATTCAAGTAATAATAGGGGAACCTATAAGGATATCTGACAAGCAACATGAAAGAATATTTTCTGATTAGGTTTGTAGCTGAATACTGAGCTAACTGCCCTGAAGGGTCACTTTAAGCCTAGTTAAACATCCACAGTCAGAATCAAACCCTGCAATTTGGAGGTATGAGGTGAGGACTTCAACCATTATGGCAAACCTCATTAAAATTGAAAGCTAACTTATTTATTGACATTACTACAGGATGACTCCAATTAGGGAAGAACAAGAGTAGCATAGAAAACATTAAGTACTTAAGAAGTCAAATACTTCACTTCATTATAATATGACACTAAACATTTTAACAGCCAGCAAGACCTCCTTCTTACTGATTCCATTTTTGACTGCACAATGCGGTATTTAGATATCCTTTAGTTTTCTTTTTTATACTTGTTTATTAGAAATTAAATCTTCTTCAATGATACTTCTACACAAATTGCAAACACAATATCAAGAATAATTTTCTTAAAAATGTGCTTTTTAATCAACCAGGAAATGATCATCAGTGATGTAATTTTTATTTATTTATTTTTAACTTGCCTTTTGCAGAACATGATTTACGATCCTGACCAAGTTCATAACCTTGCGCACAAGAGCATGTGTATGTCTTCTCCCCGGGAATACAGAAATGTTGGCAACCCTCGGTCATGTGTGGGTGGCAGTCATTTTTACCTGTAGACAGAAGAAATACATTTGTTAAAGATGGAACTGCAATATTCTAACTAATATGCAGCTGTATAGTCTCTTAGCAGTCAACAGCAGTTTGACCTCTAGAATTGTTTGTAAGACTGTAATGCAAACGTCAGGTCTGATATAGTAATGGTGGTTTTAACAAACCTCAGCAGTACAAGTGGATGCCTTTAATGTAAACAATAACAGGAGACCAAAGTGAATCCAAAACTAAAATTTACCTGGGGATGAATTATTTTTAAATTGACTGAACTCTTCCCTTCCCTTTAGTTTAGTAAGTAATATAACATACAAGATATGTATGTGTGTGTGTGTGTGTGTGTGTGTGTGTGTGTGTGTGTGTGTTGGGGGATATTTTTTTAAGAATCTGCACTGAGCTTAACTTCTTCTGGTCCATAATCAAGAACCAGAGATTTGCATTTTGACACTATCTCATCACTTATGCCTTATAGAAATAGTAAACTGGGGGCCTTCATATGATTTATTTTAATTGATGAAGGTAGAAAATATTTGTATTTCAGGCAGTTTAAATACTTACAGATCACAGTCCCCTTTGTGAATCAAATAAGTCATTGTGCATCAAGCAGATATAACACAGAATGATTTTAAATATATCTGAAATGGAAGAGTCAGAGACTGTTACTGGAGCAGGAAAAACATTGTTTTACTTTTGCTAGTGTCTGCAACAAGTGTGAACTGTTTATTATATTCATAAAATGAGATTTAATAAATAATGTGTGGGGCCAGAAGCACCATTGTTCTACCATACCTCATTTGATGACTTTAAAGATATCTTAGCAAGTGTTAAGAGATAGTGATAATTACCCTCAAGTGCACCCTGAATCCCCATTCCTAAAATAAGCAACAGTCATATATCAAGTGCCTCCTAAAATCTTTATCTTAATCAGCTGGAAACAATCCTGCAGATCCCCACCATCCTGTATCTATTACTCTAGCTAAGCACTGTCTTATAACAATAACATCAATAATAATAATAATAATAATAATAGTAATAATAACAATAATAGTAGTAATAATAATAATAATAATAGTAATAATAATAATAATAGTAGTAATAATAATAATAATAATAATAATAATAATAATAATAATAATAAAAAACTTAAGCCAAATAAGGAAGTAATAATAGTTAACAGGGTCTGTAGTGCTGGGCAATGCTGAGCTGCCCAAAGGTGTTCTGATGTCCGAATGCAGATAGAGGTCTCTGTATACTAGAACATTCATTATTTCTTAATAATATCCATGATGGAAGGTACTTCTTTGGCTAGAAAATGGGGTCACTGTGAAGTTAATTTTTTAATTTTGATTTTTATCATAATTATGCTTATCTTTTTTTGAGTCAAATAGTTCCTTGGATTTGTTTTTTTTTTTTTGTTTGTTTTTTTAAACAAACATCTTTTGGTCAGTTCTTGATTTAGATCAAATAACTGTATTAAATTTGTTGACGCGTAATGCTCTTGGTCATGTGGTGCAAGCCCTGCTACTATGTCTTGAAATTATGAACTAGAAACTTCCATGTAGTTTGCACATGGCATGGTGATTAAGGTCTACAACAATAGGGAAACTTTTACTATTTATCTTAGTTGTATGAGAGTGGTGGTTGGTCTGTAATGTACTGATGTAAAGTGAGCTTTATGAGACCCTCCCTATTTTCTGCTTCAGCTTTGCATTTACTGATGGAAAACTGTTCAAAATGAATTTTCTGAGCAACTCTTAAAGTTCTTTTTAATGACTCTCATAAAATTGCCATACTGCAAAAGACATAATAGCATTGGATGGGTCAATGGTTTTAAGAGGTTTTCTTACGGTATTCACAGTTTATGCCATCAAAATCTGAGGGACAGGTGCAGGTATAACTGCGAATAGTATCCTTGCATTCTCCATGGTTTTGACATGGTTTTCTGGTACATTGTCTGCCACCTGTATAAAAGACACCTCATTTTAGTCTATTGTATGTATTACAGAAATAAATCATGACTGTCTATGTTAAATATGAGAACCTTCATTTAGTTATTCATTGCAGGTCAGGAATATAAAAATAATAAAGATTATAAAATGGCTTCAGACAAAATAAGGTCACATTGCTGAAAAAAAGAAAAAAATCTGATCTGTATGTTCATATGTATGATGGTGGCATATACAGTGGATATAAAATGTGTACACACCCCTGTTAAAATGCCAGGTTTTTGTGATATAAAAAAAATGAAACCAAAATAAATCATTTCAAAACATTTCCCACCTTTAATGTGACCTTTAACCTGTACAATTCAATTGAAAAACAAATCTGTTAGGGGAAAAATATAAAAAATAAAAAACATACAATAAGCTGGTTGCATAAGTGTGCACACCCTTAAACTAATATTTCACTGAAGCACCTTTTGATTTAATTACAGCATTCAGTCTTCTTGGGTAGGAGTCTATCAGCATGGCACATCTTAACTTCCACTATAAGTAAAAGCTGATATTTTAAAGATGGAAGAAATACTCATTTCAGAAAAAAAGTTTGTACTCACTGTGCATTGCACTCACTTGCAAGGATCTTCTACAACCTGTTTGCCGCATCAGGCTAATCTTCTGTATGCTGGGGTGATGTTCCTAAAACAAATTTGCAGTGTGTGGTACCTGAAAGAACAGCCATACCACAACCCTGTGCAGTTCTTAAGTGTATTACTACTTAGGGCTAAGTAGAATAGTGCAGCTGTGTATCACTGCAAGCTAAATGTCTCACAGCCCTAGATGAATAATGTTCTGTGCATGATTTACAAAATGTAAAACTGCATACCAAGGTATAGTGTCTGAGCCATGCATCATAACAGTCACAAACGTATACTAATAGATGGAAAATCCTTCAGAATGCCTTCAAACAAGGTGATGATGTGCTGCATAGCACAATATGGTTGAGCAACATCATTTGTGTTTCATAAAAATAAAAAAAATAAATGCCCATGTTACAACAATCCCTAGTATCTAAACATAGTGTTCACAAACCAGCTATACATGCTCACATGATAGTCAGTATAGTATATATCTTTTCCGATATCATCTGGTGTTAGGTAGGGAACTCACTCCAGTTATAGCTTAACCACCTGTAATGAGACAGATATAAATGCACGCAACCATGCATCTTCAGTGAGGCATAAACCGTCATGAATCACATTACACCTATATGCATACAAGCACGAACATAAACATGGTCCTGTTTCACTGCTGTGTGCCTTACATGTTTTTAGTTTGCTACACTGGCTACAGTGCCTTTGACGTGTATAACTAAGTTTGGCTGCTATGGAAGATTACAGGCATGCAAAGCACAGAGCAAAAGCATACATTGTACCATTAGTCTGTGTGATAAACTACACTCAGGGTACAATAAAAAGCAATGCATACAGGATGCAATACTGTCCACATCTGCAGGCTGTAGGGTTATGAATAATAAAAGTTCTACTTTATTCATTACTCATGCATTTTGTGTTGTCTTAGGTAATTAAATGTATGCATAAATCATACAGACCCCCCCCCCCCCACACACACACACAGCATGAGTGCACATATTTAACCCTGTCTATGTGAATATGGATAGAAACAGTCATGTAGTATTAACAAACATTCCCTCCACAGGTCTTACAGGTAAGAGAAAGTATAAAGTAGCTATAAGAAGGCTGTAATTATATGGTGTACAAACATACCACTGTCCAACCCAAGACCATACTTGTAATAATACCTGTAGAGTAATGAGTAGAGCAATGACCATTAAAGCTGTGACCACTGCAAGAATCTACATTTGTTAACTGACATCTCTCTCTCTCTCTCTCTCTCCCACCTTATCTTCACCAATAATCTAAACACATAAATGAATGGGTATGTTTTCCACCAAACCTACTGTTGGGACATGTTTCCTGTTGTTCTACAAATGCTGAAATGCATTCCAATTAATGTCCCTGTTCAAATACTATCATTGGTGGCCTGTTGCTATCAATGTAACCCGCATGCCAGTGTACTGCCCACTGCGGTTCTATATATATGCATGCGTTCTGTTTGCTATGCAAATGTTCAAAATCTGTTGTTTTGGTTAATGGGAATACTTATGCATGCTGATATAACTAACCCTGGAATGTGTTTACTATTACTAACCAACATCTGTCCTAAAACTGCAACACCATAGCATGTCAGGGAAGGCCATTCCCAGCGAATCTACCTTTCCCTACTCATCTGGCCATGACACTGGGCCCCAGCGCGTCTGGGACCCACCCCGGGACCTCTTCGTCTGCTGGTCCTGCACCACCTTCGGGTGGAACCACCTCAGGGGATGGGGCTCATTCTCCACCTGGGCACGGGAGTGGACAGAATCCTGTCACCTGAAGCCAGGTCTGGGGTCTGGTGCGTAGCGAGCTCCGCAAGGAATTTGGAGATCTGCTATGCCAGCTTGAGGGCCACGTGGTGCAATTAGAGGGTGAGCCTGCCGTCCTGCTCATCCCCCAGCACAGCCACCTTCGGCATGGCTGTGTGTATGTATGTATGCATATATATTTATATATATATATATATATATGTATGTAAATATATTTATATCTATATATATATATATATATATATATATATATATATATATATATATATATATATATATATATATATATATATATATATATATATATATATCTGTATACATATATATATATATATATATATATATATATATATATATATATATATATATATATATATATATATTGTGAAGATTGGGAGAAATGTGAAGGCTGACAGCCTAGCCAGATAGAATTTTGTAGATAATTCTGTCATCTGTAAATATTAATGTAAGCCACAGGCTTGTTGTCTTAACTGCAAAAATGTAACAACAGTGCCCTCTGCTGTAAGGAAGTTAAGTTAAGCATTTTATGACCATTTGATCTAAAGTCAGCTCCAGCCTGTCTAGATGAAGACATTTCTATTGTTTTAACCAAGAGTTAAATTGCTAGATTTAAACATGCAAATGTATTTTTATTGCTCTGCTTCCTGACTAGCTGCAAGATAATGCAAGGAGATGTTAAGAATGTAAATGTAGTTTCTGTTAGCCTGGGAACCCAGGGAAGTGTGAAGAATGATGTAATGGGAATCAGGAATGTGATTTTAAAAACAGAGAGAATCAGAGAGAATTAAGCATTTTTGTCTTGACCCTCCAACTCACCAGCACTGTCTTGCTCTATCTGTAAGTTATCTTAGACTTGTGTTTTCTCTTATAAATAGCTATAAACTAGAAAGAATAGACTAATTTTTTTTCTGTGATGTCAGAACTGTACTACTGAATTATTTTAAGTATTTCTCTGTGATGTCTGAAATATTGACTAGCACTGTGTAGTAAAAAGTATTGTTTTGTGTTTTTAATTATTTATTATTAAATATTTTTAAACCCTTTCAACTATGGTTGTTTTTGTGGAGATAATTTAAGCTCTAGAGTACATTGCATGTACAGTGATCCTTTACCAAGTCACTCTAATAAGCCTTAACTGTTTAGTCATACTACCAATTGGATAATGATATTGCACAGTAATAATTGGACACCCTTTTAAGGGCCTTTGAGTAGCTGATAAATATTAGCTGGGTGGTGGCAGTGATTACTACAGGATAGTCTGGGTAAAAGGGGCACAGCTGGAGAACCTGTGCCAGCCTTCCCCAGAAGTGTATGTGTGGTTGTATAAACTCTTATCTCAAAGTATGTGTGTCAGCTACTTGGGCAGGGACACAAAGCACTGGCTGGACAGAGAGGGTGCTGGAGGTTTTAGCTTGCTCAGCTGGCTGAGATCTGGGCCCTATAGCTGTGCCAGTGGGGAGTCTTATTGAGGACCTGGAGAGCAAGGGAGCAGCCAGCCCCAGACTGACTGTGATCTTTGTGTGCTCTTAAGGGAAATTGCACTTTACTGTGTGTATTTGTTATCCTTTCCTCCTATATGAGACACCCCTCATTGGTGTTAGTGGTAAGGATTGAGGCTCCTTGATTGCTGGGCCAGGGTGCAGGCATCACATTTTAATTTTTGGCAGTGTTAGGATATCCACACCACATATTAATTGGTTGGCAAATACTAATTGGCTTGTAGTGGTGTGGGTAGAGTGAATTCCTGTAGCTTGTGTACAGTGAACTTTGAAGGTGGTTTGTACTCTAAATCAGCCACACAGTGAATACTCAGAGTTCTGATCACAATTGTTTTATTTCTTTTGTTAGCTTAGTTAGTCAGGGTGAGCAGGCAGCATGTCAGCAGAGGAGTATGGAAAGCTGACAAGGAGCCAGCTGGCGAAGATGTGCCAGGCTAGGGGACTGGTGCATGGAAACCTGACTAAGGCAGACCTGATCGCAGCCTTGGTTACAGCTGCATCAGAAAACAGCAACCAGGAGGACAATCAGACTGGCAGTGGAGATATAATACCCTTGGAGAATGGACAGCTCAACCTTTCTGCAGAGGACTTTAAAATTCACCTGGAGCTAAAGAGACTTGAGTTGGAGGCCAGGAGTGTGGAAATAGAAGCAACTAAGAGACTGAGGCATCTAGAGAGTGATGACAATGAGAGACTGTGACATTTGCAGGCTAAGAAGAATGAGAAACTGCTATGCCTGGAAGCTGAGGAAAAGGAGAGGCAGAGGACGCATGAGAAGGAGATGCTGACTCTTCGCCAGAGTCATGGAGGTAATGGGGAAGGGAGTAACTGGACCCCAGAAGCACAACAGGTCAGTAAATTTCTTCCGCAGTTTAAAGAGGGGGATAATTTTTATAGTTTCATTCATATGTTTGAGAGGGTATGCAAACAGTATAGTGTTGACCAAAGGCTCTGGGTACGGTTCCTGACCCCCCTTAATTCATGGTCAAGCTGTAACTGTTTTGTCAAAAATGTTTGACATTGCATGTTTTGATTATACTGTTGTCAAAAAGCATTTGTTAGAATTGTTTAAGCTAATACTTGAAATGTATAGGAAAAAGTTTTGTGAGCATAGACACAAGGCAGATGAAAGTGTGTGTGAATATGTTTCTGAACTGAGCACTTATTTCCATAGGTAAGTGAGTGGATGTCAGGTCACCACTTTTGAAGGGCTGGCAGACCTTTTGGTGAGGGAACAAGCCATTAGCACTTTGCCTGAGGATATGAGGATTTGGTTAGCTGATAGACAATGTACTACTTCAGATGAGTTGGGGAAGAAGGGAGACCTATATCTGGCAAGAAGTGCAGCCCTGCACAGGAAAGGGACCCCCAGTACTGTTCTTGGGTCTAAAGGAGCCCAGGGTTGGCAGCACAGACTGCCCCAACAGAATCTTCCAGTAGCAGGGGAAGCCACTCGTCCAGGTACACATCCAGGAGCTAGAGTTAAATGTTTTGAATGCAACCAATGGGGCCATGTGGCATACAGGTGTCCATGGAGGACAGGTGGGGAACAAAAGGTGAGGGAGCCAGTAAGTGAGAAAGACAAAATTCCAATAGTAGGTTGTCTTGGGACAACAAAGGTACCAAACTACCACCAGAGGCTATATCCTATTGTAGTGAATGGCAAAGAGGCCATTTCCAAGAGAGACACAGCCTCTGATATAACCATTGTAAAGCCTGCAATGGTTACAGAGGAGTACTACTTGCCTGGGCAGTCTACTCCAGTCAGGGCTTTAGGAGGGATCCCATTCCAAATACCTTTGGCTAGGGTTCACCTTGACTGGGAGGGTGGAAAAGGAAGCCAGCAAGTAGGTGTGTTGGAAGATATACCTGCAGATGTCCTGATAGGGAATGAATTTGATAGTGCAGTACCCTGTGCATGTGCAATTACATGCAGTCAGGCTTGGAGACAAGCAGGTAAGTCTGGTAGCCTGGGAGAGACCCAGACAGACTGCATACTTGCAGCCAGGACTAGTGAGGTGGTTAATTCAGAGAGTGAGCTACCCTGTAGCAGTGAGATGGAAGGTGAGCCACAGCTGCTTGGGGGTACTGATGGTCCCTTGGACAGAGTGACTGCAGAGGTAGAGGTGAGTAGTAGTACTCAGGCAGACAGTGAGGCACCACTGTCAGAGGATGCCAGACTTCCTGTGTAAGGGGATCTGAGAAGGGTTACAAGAAGAGAGTTGAGACAGTCTCAGCTCTCAGACCCTACATTGCAAGGCCTGAGGCAGGTAGCTAGGGAGGCACCTGATTCTCAAGGAAAGGGGGAGTCTGTATACTGGGACAAAGGGTTACTATACAGAGAGTGGACCCCTGAGGGAGGGCTAGAAGGTGAAAGAGTACAGCAGTTGGTACTGCCTAGAGCCTACCATCTGGTGCTTCTAACCATAGCCCATGATATTCCCTTTGCAGGTTACATGGGCATAAAACATACAAAGAGGCATATTATGCAGAGCTTCTATTGGCCTGGAATTTCCAGAGATGTAACAGGGTACTACAGGACCTGTGAGCAGTGCCAAATGGTAGGCAAGGCAGGAGACAAGGTGACAGCTCCTTTGATGGCTTTGCCTGTGATTGAGGAGCCATTTCAGAGGGTAGCTATGGATATTGTGGGTCCTCTGAGTACCCCAAGTTCCACAGGGAAAATGTATATTCTAGTGGTAGTGAATTATGCTACACAATACCCTGAGGCAGTGGCTTTGTCCTCCATTCAGGCAGAGAAGGCGGCAAATGTTTTGTTAGAAATTTTCAGCAGGGTAGGTTTCCCAAAAGAAATACTGACTGACAGAGGTGCCAATTTCATGTCAGACCTTCTGGCTTGTCTGTGGAAGTCCTGTGGGTTGAAGCACATGAAGATCACCCCCTACCATGCCCAGACTAGTGGTCTTGTTGAAAGGTTAAACTCTACAATCAAGTCCATGCTACGGGCATTTGAAGATCAGTTTAAGAGGGAGTGGGACAAATATTTGCCTCATATGTTGTTTTCTTACAGATAAGTTCCCCAGGAATCCACAGTTTTTTTTATCCTTTGAGTTGCTGTATGGGCATAGGGTGAGTGGACCTCTAGATTTAATTTGAGATGAGTGGGAAGGTGAGTGTGAGTCTCACAAGGAGTCTGTTATGATATATGTCCTAAACCTCAGGACAAGGCTCAGGGAACTCATGGGCTTGGCCCAGGAGAACCTGGCAGATGCCCAACAACAGAAAAAGGTGTGGCATGACAGGAATGCTCGAGCCAGAAAGTATGCTGTGGGGCAGCAGGTAATGGTTCTCATTCCTGTCAGACACAAAAAGTTGCAAGCAGCTTGGGAGGGACCCTACAAGGTGGTAAGAAAGGTAAATGATGTTAACTACATGGTGGAACTGCTAGGCAGAAGGCAGGGGCACAAACTGTACCATGTTAACACGATGAAACCTTACCATGATAGGGAAGCCCTTGTGCTGAACATTTGCAGTGGATTGCAGGAGGAGCCTGAGGGAGATCTGGGGACTGATCTCCTCAGTGAAGCTCGGGCTGACACCTCAGTGGAATGGGTAGCAATGTCCCAGCAGCTATCGCCTACCCAGGTTTGAGAAATCTGAGCAGTGTTGCAGGAATTTGGGGACATGTTCACTGGGAAACCAGGGTGCATCCACCTGGGGCAGCACTAGGTGGATACAGGACCCCAATGGCCTATTAGGCAGGACCCTTATAGAGTGCCTGAGAGAGTCAAACAGACTCTGAGGGAGGAGGTACAGGTGATGTTGGAACTAGGCATGATTCAAGAGTCCAACAGTCCCTGGGCCTCTCCAGTGGTGCTGGTGACAAAGAAGGATGGCAGCACCAGGTTCTGTGTGGACTACAGGAAATGAAATAGTCACACAGAGTCAGATGCTTACCCCATGCCTAGGACAGATGAGGCCCTAGAGCAGCTGGGTGGGGCTAAGTTTCTTATAACCATTGATCTTACCAAGGGTTACTGGCTGGCTTGGATCTGGACCCTATAGCTGTGCCAGTGGGGAGTCTTATTGGGGACCTGGAGAGCAAGGGAGTGACCAGCCCCAGACTGACTGTGATTTATGTGTGCTCTTAAGGGAAATTGCACTTCACTGTGTGTATTTGTTATCCTTTCCTCCTATATGAGATGCCACTCACTGGTGTTAGTGGTGAGGATTGAGGCTCCTTGATTGCTGGGCCAGGGTGCAGGTGTCACACATATATATATATATATATATATATATCTATATATATATATATATTTAGATGTGTGTGTGTGTATATATATATATATATATATATATATATATATATATATATATATATATATATATTTAGATGTATATATATATATATATATATATATATATATATACATACATATAAATATATGTAGTGCAGTCGGACATCGGATCCACACTCTGAACCTCTTACTGCAAGAAATATGACCAAAGGCTATCTAAATGGGGGAGAAGGGCCCAAACTAGAGACCTCTTGTAATTATTCCCCTATCCCTTCTTCCAAAGCAGAACTTTTCTGCCTTGCAACAAAATAATAAGGCCTGCCAAGTCTTATGGTCTTATAAGCTATGATCAAAGCAAAGTACCATTATACTATCTGAGCCCTATAAAACAGCAATGACATTCCAAACATATCAGTTAGTACAGTAATTCAACAGTAGGGAAAGAAGTCTGTAGAATCAGTATGTATGGAGATGCATATATGTGGACAAATCTATACATAATACACACACACACACACATCTATATATATATATATATATATATATATATATATATATATATATATACCGAGAGAGAGAGAGAGAGAGACACATCCACATTTATATCCACTTACATGCATGCATACATATATATATAGAAAGGTGAATAAATGCATATATATATATATATATATATATATATATATATATATATATATATATGTTTACATAAATATTCAGAAATATATGACAGCTACAAATACATGCAATCAGTGGGTCATGCTGCTGCACACTAGTCATCTAAATCTGAATATGCACTCACTGGAAGTATTCCTTAAAATGGGGGAATGATATCTGTGCTGTAACAGACACTTGGTTAAAGGCAGCAGGAAGCACCCCTGCACTACCAGCCTATAATTAATTGCACAACTTTTGGCTGCAGAACTTCATATACATTAAGAATGCACACACCTCCAGAGTGGTAGACTAACATTATGCATTACAGATCCTACAAGCATAGCTAACATTGGGTAAGACAGTGGTTCAGGTTGTAGCCTGCTATAGGTCCTCAAACTTGTCCAAAGACTCACACTCCATGTCCCTAAACACCTGGAGAATATTAGTGTCCAACCTAACACTCTCATACTGGTTGACATCAACTACCCCACCATTAACTGGGAAAGTTATGCATGTACAATGCACATGCCCATCACATCGACCTGGTCCTTCCTAACATGGGCGACTGTTGCTCTACACCAATATTCAACTCCTCCCTTGTTATATCTGAACACAAATTAATCACCTTTGGTAATCCACAGACCTCCAACCCCCCCTACACAGGTAACCACCATGAAAAGCCTTTCCAAAGCTAACTATGGCCTCATAAAAACAGAGGTGGCTAACCTCACAGCAGCCATGCAAATGAGACTAGTTGCATGACAGCTGAATCAAACAACAATGCACTATGAACACATACACAAATGTATGGATACCACCATACCCAATACAACCAGGACCCCCACCTCCAAAAATAGGAAGTTAATATAGTGGTCCCCTGCCATAAAGAAACTGTACAACAGAAGGAGGGAACTGATATTGAATAAGGTGAAGTCCCAAGACTGGAAATAAACCCTTATCATCCTCAATTAAAAGTTGAGATCCCTCATCAAATACTGCAAAGTTAGCTGTGAGAACAGAATTGCAGCACATAGTAAGGACAACCACAAGGCCTCATACAGTTATGTAAAGAATCTCCATGGCAATACCAAGATTTGTTCTGAGTTACTAGACAATGATACCTCCCAGGCTGAGCCAACTAATAATACCAATATACTGGCTGACATATTAAGTGCAAACTTTACCCCCCCCCCAAAGGACCAATCACAATACCAGTACACTACTAGGCACCCAGTATTTCTGCAGCACAGGTTAAAACAACACTGTCCAAGGCCAAGAATACAGCTTCTCTGAGACCTGACAATATCTCTGGCTGTGTTCTACTTGAACTAAAGAGTGACCTGGCACCTCACCTGTGTGCCCTGTTTAAGCACAGCCTCACCTCAGGCTTTGTCCCTACTGAACTGTGCACTGCTACAGTCACCCCTCTCCACAAATGAGGTGTGACTATAGACCCCGGGGAAATACCGCCCCAAATGACAATAAATCTGTTATACAATGCTATGGAATGCATCATCATGCAACCAATAAACAGGGATATAGGAATCTGCAGACTGAGGATCCCACACAATTTACTTTTGTGAAGGGTAGATCATACTTGCTGAATTAACCTGGTCAACTTCTTGGTGTCATTCATCTGAGCTGTGGATGAAGGTAAGATGGCACATACAGTCTACCTTGATATGGCCAAAGCCTTTGATAACTTTCCCCACTCAGGAATCATGCAAAAACTCACTAAGCTAGGCATCAGCCTCTATATCACTAGGTGGGAAAAGAGGCACAAACACAGGGGTAGATTGGACATACTGCTGTCATACATTAAGACGGTTGCAGATGTCACTGGGTTTGTTGTAACATCCTTTATGAGGAATATGATGTCGGTAATACCAATAGATGTGAGTATTTACTGACTACATTCCCCAGAGTCCATGACTGATTTACCAAGGACACCAACTGTCTGGGGAACAGA